>NC_085066.1:9347203-9445121 GCF_963662255.1 Cinclus cinclus | reverse complement strand
GGACTCCTTTGGGCTGGAAACGTGGAAAAACGGGATGAATCCCCTCTCTCCATCTTCCGAGACCACCGAGCCTTTGTGTGCCGGGGAACCAACAGGGCAGGACCTTGTTGGAGTGCGTTCAAGCGGAGCCCAGCGTGCTTTTGGATCTTTAACGTGGGCATTTGGGGGGGCATCTGGGGTGTCGATGCCAGTCCCCCACATGCATTTTGGGGCGGGGGGGTCATTGCTGCGGAGGGTGCGGATGCACAGTAGCTCGGCAATGTCAGCGGGGAGGGGGCTTGCAGCCCTTATCCCTGCATCCCTGGATCCCTCCCCCGCGGGCGGCGGTGGAAGAGGTGTTGAAAGCTTGGAGTGGGGGGTTGGACCTGCACAAAATGTCTTGGAGGGGTGGGTGTGATGGGTAAGGGGATATCCATCCACCGTGGCTGGTGTTTTAGGGTGCAGAGCAAGAATGGGCGACCTTTGGGTGGGGGGGGGAGAATGCGACACTGTGGTGCTGAGCAGCTGCTGAGTGGTGCAGAGCTTTTAGCTCTTGGCTCAAAAAAAGGGTGAAAAAAGGAAACAAATACCCAAGAGTTTGGGGTGAACACTGCTGGAAGCGTTGGGGGGGTTGTGCAGGACCCCCGTTTCTCAAAGACTCGGTGGTGTCACCTTCTGCATCAAAGCCAAGCCCCCCTGCAGGTGTGCGTTGGCCCCTTGCACAGGGCGCTCCCAGGTGCGGCTTTGGAGGTGATCCAAACTAGGGGTCGCTTAGCAAAACCCCCCCAAAAGGCACAGTTTGGGGTTCTGGCCATTGTGCTGCTCTGCAGTGGGGCAGGAGGCCAAGTCGGGGGGGGGGGGGGGGGGGGGTTATGGCAGGACGGATGGATAGACAGACAGACATGGCCAGAGCCTGCAAAAAATCTCTGCTGGAAAGGGAAGATGGCAGGGTGTGAAGAGGCATGGGGAGGTTTTTAATAAAGATTCAAACCTGATTAAAAAGCCCCTCACTTCCCCCAGTGTAGCCACCTGGGCAAGCTCTGCCTGCAGAGTAGCCTGAGCACCCGGGCAGGGTCGGACCTGGCCACCTCCTCCTGCAGCGGAATATTTTGGTACCTGCATGGAATTTGGTACCAAAATCCATTTGCTGTCTGTGTTTCAGCCTGGGATCCAGCTCTCCGGGGTCCTGGCTTCCCACAGAGCTGAAGCAGGCAGCCCCTCAGGGGCCAAATATCCTGAATTTGGAGGCAGGCAGCATTTTCTGGTGATTTTACACCAGCTTTCCCGTTTGCAAACCCCTTCCCAGAGCAGCCAAAGGGAAAGCACCAAGCAGACAAAAGCAAAATGCCCTTCGTGTTTTGGGGAGTTGATCCTCCCCTTGCAGTGACGAGCACCTTCCACACAGGATTTTTTGGGGGCGGGGGAGGGATGGGGTGTGTTGGGGAACAAATGTTACAGCCGAGTTGTGTTTCTTCTCCTGCGGGGTTTGAGTTCCCGATTTGTGTGGGCTGGTCCCATCCGTTCAGGTGGCTCTTCCCGCTTCCTCGGGTTTCCCTGCTTTGTCTTCACCTCCAACACTTTGGTACTTGCAGTCAAAAGAGAGAGAGAGAAAAGAATTATTTATTTTTGATGCCACAGAAGCCACATGTATTAACCCTTTTTTTGGGAGAGCGACCTGTTTGAAATGTAAAAGCTGTGTTGACCTCAGCAGCTCCAGAGGGATCAGGTTTTAGGAGTGACACGTGCAGGCTGTTAGCGGGTGGGGGTTTTACCTCCTTGCTGGTCTGTTTAGCAAATGCTAAAGGAAAGGCTGTTTTTACAGCGCTGGGTCCTTCCTGGGAGCTTGTTCCACGCAGCTGAGCAGCCCCTTGGAGAGATGGCAGAGCGCTGGAAGGTTCGGCTGAGCCGGGTGGGACGCTGAGCCCGTGCCCTTGCCAGCCACTCTGCTTTCTGCAATAATTAAAAAGACTTTTCCAACGAGTAGCTCCTGGCTTCCATGGTGTTTCCATAACGTTCCTCCACCACCCCGTTTTCCCCCCCATGTGAAGATGAGCGTCGCCCTCGGGGGGCTGCAAGAAGAGGGCCCTCAGCAGAGCAGCCCCCAAGGGGAACTGTCTGGGCTCCTCGCAAGTGTGTGCATCTTCTCAGATTATGAATGACCTGGGATTTTTTTTGGCAGGTCTCATTCCCCCAGGTCCGTTTGCAGTGTTCCCATCCGCGATATCCCGTGCCCTGCCCTCGCCATTATCTGTCAGTCTCTGTTCCTCCTGTCTCCCTTTTTTTCTTTTTCTGTTTTTTTGTTTTTTGTTTTTTGTTTTTTTTTTTTTAAGGTGCAGACATAATGCTGTGAACTGAAATAAATTATTTATACAATGAAAGGGCCTGATAAAAAAAAAAAAAACAACCAAAGCCCAGTGTTCTGCTCATTTTTCAATATCAGTGCTGCTTTTTGTGAGGTTTAAAGGAGGTTCCTGCTGCCTCCCCAAGGAGA
Source organism: Cinclus cinclus (assembly GCF_963662255.1). Taxonomy (NCBI): domain Eukaryota; kingdom Metazoa; phylum Chordata; class Aves; order Passeriformes; family Cinclidae; genus Cinclus; species Cinclus cinclus. Next base: position 9,442,651 of record NC_085066.1, on the reverse strand, counting down.
GGAGACAAGGGGACAGAGAATGGACCTGCCGAGAATCCAGTGTCACAGGTCTGTCACGTGGCAGCCGGTTAGGACATGGGGGACATCCATAATTTGCTGGTTAATGAAATCCGATCTCTTTTGCAGGTCACTTAATGTCTCTGCATCCCTGCTGCTCTCTGTGAGAAAGGAGGATACTTTTTGGTGGGGGGTGGATTTTGTTCCACCACCTCCTGATTTTAAATCCACGTTAGGGAAGCGATCACGCAGAGACGAAGTTTCCATTTTTTGCTCAGCGTGGCTTTTTTTAAACTGGTGGCCTCGGGCAATCGGTGTCAGTGGCAGAGAGCCAGGTCTGCAGGGGTTAAAACACCACTTGGGAACAGGATGCTGCAGACAGAGCTCGAGGCTGCCTCTGCTCCTGGGTGGCTGCTGACACAGGAAACCCAGGGTGACATTCTGGAGGGGAGCGTTGGAGCTGGGTGGCAAATGACTTTTTTTTTTTTTGTTTGTTTGTTTGGTTTTTTTGTATAGTTATTTTATAATGATGACGAGGCAGCCAGAGGGGAAACGATGAGCCTGACTTGTGAAAGTGAGATGTGGAAGAGCTTGGGAAGTTCTCACCCTGCCCGAGGTTTGCAGGGTGCGCAGTGCCTGGGTGAGGGGATGTGGTGTCTGCTCTGCAGGATCAGGGATGGGGGGCTCTGAGGGGTGACAGGACCCCAGGGTGCAGGTGGAGCTGTGTCAGGGCAGGGTCAGGCTGGAGATCAGGAAAGGTTCTTCCCTCTCCCAGAGGGTGCTGGCACTGCCCAGGCTCCCCAGGGAATGGGCACAGCCCCAGGGCTGCCAGAGCTCCAGGAGGGTTTGGACAATGAGCTCAGGGATGCACCGGGTGGGATTGCTGGGGTGTCTGTGCAGGGCCAGAGGTTGGACTGGATCCTTGTGGATCCCTTCCAGCTCAGGAGATTCCACGATTCTTTGAACCCAAAGCCTTATCCAGTGCTGCGGCTGCTAAGCTGCTATCAAGGCTCAGAAACCCCTTGGAGCTGAGCTGGACCTGTGGAATTCCAGGATTTATTTGTGGATTGCTCAGCTGCCCCCTGACCCTGTGCAGAGTCTCTGGAAGGTGCAGTTCCCCACGGGCTCCTTCCTCACACAGAGCATCACTGACGAGCTCCTGTCCCTCTGCTGCATGGCCCCGTGCTCCTGACGATGCTGACTCTGACATTGTGTCTCTGGGCTTATCTGTGTGCCAGGGAAGCGGGACTTTGGTCCCTTGGACACCGCATGGAGCTGGGGGGAGGGGGGGTGTGGGGTGTGTGGTGCTTTCGTCCTGGTTTAAAGGGGGAACCATCCCTTCCCCTGCGATGGGGAAGAGAAACAGCTGCCAGGGTTTGGGCTGTGGCTTTGAGAGGCTGTGACCGGGTGTGTGTGACTCTGCAGCTGGATCTACCCCCTCCCACAGCGCCGCGGAGGGGCCGAGCTGGGATTTCTCCCAGCGTTTGCGGGAAGGGGCGGGAGGGGCTGTGCCCTGTGGCCAGCGGGGCTCCTTGTGCTTCCAGCCGCTGTGTGTGCTGCTGCCCAGATCGCTTCTGTCAGCAGGGAGGAGGCGGTGTTTGGGCCGGTTGTCATGAGAACATCGCACAAGGGGCTGCTGACCTTGCTGGCCCTGATGGATGGGGCTGCGTCACCTCCCCGGGCAGGCAGGGCGGCCAAACAGCGAGGGACAGTCCCCGACGTGATGTCTGGGGACCCTGGTGACACACGGGGCCACCGGGCAGTGCCCAATGATGCTGGCCCTCCACGGGACTGGGCAGGAGAAGAAACAGCGAGGGAGCAGTTAGGCTGGGGACTGCATCAGCTGAGGAGGACGTGGAGCATTCCAAGAGGACGGATTAGGGCTGGGAGCAGTGGGAGATAGGGTCAGGGCAGGAATAAGCAGAGATTAGCCACCAGTGTGACCCCTGTTTTGCTCTTCTGCTGGTCCTTGACAGACCCGCTCTCTCTGAAGGCCACCAGGAAAGGCTGCTGAGTGATCTCCCAGTGTTCCCGTGGACAAGGGAGCTTCACCAGCTTGGTGTATCCCACTTTTCCATGCACACAGCTTCCTGACGTCTCCTCCACCCCAGGAGCCCCTCTGCTGCAGGTTCTGCCTTGCCCCGTTCTGTATCAGGTCCTTCTGCCTCTCTTCCCTGGCTTTGCCTCGTTAAGCTAAATCCCTCTGCTTTATTTCAAATGAGATTTGCTTCCCAAGCAAGGATCTTTAAAAGGATCATCCCGGTTAATGCAGTCCGGAGGGCACTGGATCCTTGGAGTGTGGTGTAGTGCACTGGCAGATATAGCACAGTACCAGGTGCTTCTGGCCAAATTTTGGGGTGGGCTGAGGATGGCCATCACTTTATAACAGGCTAGAAACCGCTACCAGAAGAAAGAGAAAAATCCCACAGTGATCCAAATGTTGTTTGCTTTGTTCCAGGCAGCCCCATCCTGGAGCTTCTTCAATGGGAATTATCCCCAAATCACCAGAACTTTGTGTCTGAGCAGCAAAACCCCGCTGCTGTGAGTTACTTTAAGCACTTTGCACTCACACCATGCAAAAAAAGCCTTGTGCTGGCCTGGAGGAGCAAAATTGAGACATTTCAGCATGAGGATGTTTGAATATGGAGAGCTCAGCCTGGGAGTATTTGCTCTAATAAACCATTCTGTGTATTTCAGCTTAGCCTGTGTTTGCTTCCCTCAGATATTCGTGTGAGATTTCAGGGAGGAAAGCTCACAAAGCCCATCCAACTCTCCAGCAATGACAATAAAACGCTGCTGGAAAATGAGTTAGGGAGCCTCGACACCCCCAGGTGACCAGAAGGAATCCCATGTGTCCCATGACCCTCTGTCCTCCCTCCCTGACAGCCCTGACTGATGGCATCCCACAGCTTCCCAAAAGGCTGGAAGCATGATGGGAATTTGTGAGAAGGGCAGAGAGCTCTTCATCAGCTCACAGATTAGATTCTTCTCATTTATTATTAGTCATCCTTATTTATTGCTGCGAATGATACAATATACAGAAATTATAATTATTAAGTATATTTATTAATAAATAGTGATAAAAACAGTAAATAAATAACAGAAGGGTGGTGAGGTGCAGGTTGCCCAGACAGGCTGTGGCTGCCCCTGGATCCCTGGAAATGTTCCAGGCCAGGTTGGATGGATCTTGGAGCAAGGTGGGATAGGGGAAGGTGTCCCTGCCCATGGCAGGGGGGTGGAATGGGATGGTCTTTAAGGTCTTTTAAGGATTTTTTTAAGGATTTATTTTTATTGCTCAGCCCAAATTCTGCAGCTGGGGTGAGCTGTTCTCATTCTTGTGATCCCATGGTGCTGGAACATTCCCAAAAGATGGGGACTGGAGAAACAGGCACTCCCAAAGCTTCTGATCCCACCTGGCATTGCTTTCAAGTATTTTGGTGCCAGGAAGAGAGCAGGATACAAACCTGAGTCTAAATGCAGGTTTTTTTATATTCCTGCCTAACTTTTGTCACATCACTCAACTTGCCCCAGACTTCTTTTCCACAGGAATAAAAGGAAATTTCCAGCTTTTCTCCTACTCCCTAGTATGCAGAAAGAAGTTTGGGCTGGTGAGATTCTCAGATTCCCCATGATGTAGATGCCAAACCACTTCCCTGGTGGGAAAACGTGTTGAAAGTGGAGGGAGATTCCTGCAGATCCAGGTGCTCCTGCTGTGCCGTGGGCACCAGAGCTGCATCAGGGATGCTGGTATCAGCTCCCAGCAGCTCCAGGCCACTTCAGGTTTCATTTCTGAGCTCCCTGAAACCCTCCAAGTGATAGTTGCAAGAGGGAAGTGACAACCTGTCCTCACCCCCTGATCCCACACCCGTGGGCTGCCTGCAGCCAAGGGACAGCGTTGGCACCCTGCAGGCAGAGGGGATGGCACAGAAACTCCTGTCCCCACCACCGTGCCAGGCCACCACTTCTCCAGGGCTGGGAGGAGGGCTGGGAGCAGCTCAGGACTCTGCAATCCACCCACCCAGCAGTGGAGGCCAGGCTGGAGGTGGGATCTGGGAACACAGGGCGATTGTTGTGCTGGTTAATGTTTAAATGGCCCCTGGAAAGCCCCTCCTGTGCTCCCGAACAAAGGGGGCCCTTCCAGCTCTTTGGCAGCTTCCCCGGGCTTCTGCTGTCTGGTGACAATGTCCAGGGGCTGGAGAGGAATGGCGGTGCTGCGGGTTGGTTTCCAAACTCCCAGGATGGGCCATGCTCTTCCCAACCATCCTTGGGAAACACAAGGAGGCAACTGCTCAACAGGATGATGGGGTCTGGGGAGAAATAAACCCCAAAAGTAACAACTCATGACCTACACACCACTCTTCACAGAATCACAGAATTCCAGAATGGTTTGGGTTGGAAAGGCCTTAAAACTCATCCCATCCCACCACCTGACATGGGCAGGGACACCTTCCACTATCCCAGGTTCCTCCAGCCTGACCTCGGACACTTCCAGCGATCCAGGGGAAGACACAGCTTCTCTGGGCACCCTGTGCCAGGGCCTGCCCACCCTCACAGGGAACAATTCCTTGCTAAATTTCTCCTTGGAGCCTGTGCTTGATTGTTCCCCATCCCATCCTTCAGCCTTGCCTGTACACCTGGGCAGGTTCTTCTCTCCCAGGAAGGGCCAAGGGGTAGCACCTGACAGTCCCAGAGAGGTGGGGAGATTTCTTCTGCCTCAGCCCAGCCTAGGGCTGACCTGCTGTGTTCCTTCTGGGACTTCCAACAGCTTCAGGGTAGCTCAGACTGGGAATGAGGTGGCAAGGATGGTATAAAGTCATCCTCTGACAGTTCTCCCTGCAGATTCTGGTACCAGACATCTTCCTACCCAGCCCAGACTCTCAGGAGGTGCTGCCCATTTTTCAGCACAGGGCTGGGATGCAAAGCGCCCAAAGGGATGAGGATTTATTTTGTCCCTCATCAGCTGCAGAACCTCCTGCAGGGAAACTAACTCACCTAGGGCCCTGTCCTTCTTCCCCTGTGAGGGCAAAGCAGGCAAGGAGGGCTAAAACTATTTTTTACACCTGAGCATCAGCATTTTTTGTGTACCAGGGAGCTGCTGTGGTGCAGTGAGGGAAATCCAAGCATTATTGCTGGCCAGGAAGTCCTGGTGTGACAATGTGGAGCAAGAGGGGCCATAAACTCATTGGGTGGTGGGGGGAAGGAGGAGTCCTGGTGGAATTTATTGTAGCCTAAAGATTTATAACCTCTGAGGACTGGCTTAGCTCTGGATGAGGGAAAGCCTGGGAGAAGAGGATTTGGGGGTCCACGAGTGACAGCCTCATCCCACACCATGGGGCTGGAGCCTCTGGGTGCTCCCAGCCCTTGGGAGGGGTTTCAAACACCAAGGCTTGATGTTGATCATCCAGTGGCCCACGGGAGACTTGGGTGCTCAAGACTCCTTTATTTTTAGCTGGATCATGGAAAGAGTGAGGTGGGAGGAGGGGAGGGAGAAGGCAGGGCTGCATCTGCTGAGACCACGGAGATATTCGAGTTCCTTATTTGTAATTCCTGGCAAAGAAGTTCTGCATATGTGGGGGGTTTACAGATATTGATGTAAATTTATATATGGGTGTTTATATCTTATCTATGTTCTGGTTTTGAGATATATATATGTGTGTGTGTGTGTGTGTATATGTATATAATTGCACACAGGGAAGGATATATTGCAATATTCCCTTAGCTCCTTCTGCCCCTCTTGAAGAGGAGCTTTAAGGTGTGGATATGGCACCTGGGGATATGGTTTAGTGGTGACCTTGGCAGTTTTGGGTGAAATATTTGGACTCCATGATCTTGGAGAGCTTTTCCAATTCTACAGTTCTGTATTTCTCCTGGTGGTTGGCGTTTCCAGCCCACAGCTTTTCCCATCCTGTGCTGGGTTATCCCTTAGCTCCAGCAGCTTTTCCCCACCCCATAGATGTGCTTACGGAGGCAGTCATAGATCTCTGTGACCTATCCATGTCCCCATTAAATTATTTGGTCCCAAATTATTATTGGGAAATTATTTCTGCTCTGGGATAAGAAACCCAGGGTATCCCCCAGACTCTCAGCTGGAAGTGGCAGGGGTGCTTTTTTTGGGCTAGTCTGAGGTGTTTTGTGGGGCGTCTACTTGCCTGGGCACCCCAAATTTCCACCAAGCCCTGAAGTGGGAATGTTGCCCATGGAGTGGGTGTTTATCCAGCCCCTGTTCCCAGCAGACTCAGCCAGGTCATGTCTTGGTGATCCATTAACCAGCGAGGGAGAGAGGCCCCTGTGCAAACCTTGGCATCTGCAATGGAGCTGCTTGGAAAGCAGGCAGTGCTGCTCTTCCCTGGCCATCCACAAAAACAAAACAAAACAAAACAAAACACCAAACAAAATAAACAACAACAACAAACCCCAAAACAAACAAAATAAAAAAATAAAACAAAAACACAAAACAAAACAAAGACAAACAAAACAAAACAAAGACAACAACAACAAAAACAAACAAAAAAAATAACCACCCCAAGGATTCAACAAAAAAGGATCTATTTCATGGAAATGCTGGTGGCAAAGTGCCACAGTGAGGCGGGGGGGACGAGAAGGGAGCTGCAGTGACCTTGGGTGTTTGGATAACGCTGAGACAACATTGCTGGTATGGGCTGTGCTTGCTCTGAGCTGGCTCTTTACTGGGAATTTTGGAAGGAATTTTGCATTATTGCAGGTATATAATGAAATTTGGGCAGGGCACAGGGGGTATTTTCCATGCTGGGACATCCAGAAATTTCCAGTATTGGTAGCCCAGGAATCTCAGGAAACTCTGAGAAATGGTAGCAGCAGAAACCCTTTCCCATTTCCCCCCTTGGAGCTCTTAGTATCAGGAAATGGGCAGGAAAACTGGTGCATTTGTGATGGTCTGAACTCCCTCAGTCAAGACAAGACCCAGCTTGCAAAGAATGCGGGTAATTTATGTGTAGATAATAACGAGAGGGAGAGCAGCAGGCAAAAAGAGTTTGTCTTTCATTCCCCTCAGCCCTGCTGCTCTTGAGGCTTTGCCCTACCCTAAAAATTATTCCTGATTATCCCAGGGGGATTAATTCACATGGGGACCTTCCTGAGTCCTCCCTTTTGCTTTAATCAATCCACTGTGAATGTAATTGCTAAATCACAAAAAACAAACAAACAAAAAACCCACCAAACACCACCCCCCGCCCAAAAAAAAATTACCTTTTCCCCCAAATTCCCACAAAAACTGTATTCTTTTGCATCCTTGCAGATCCTAGACTGGCCTTTCTCTACAGGCTGGTGCTTGGAAACACAGCAGAAATAAATCCAGCTTCCAGGTCCAAAGTAATAACTCACCCTCCAAAATCCTCCTGGTGCTGGCAGAAACCAGAAGCCCTGACACATTTATTTGGGTTTTTAAAATAGAAAAGCCCTAGCAAGGGGCAAATATAGAACTTATGAGAGGTCTCATGGCAGAAGAAGAGCTTGAATAAAAAGATTTATTACCTGAAATACCAGGAGATTTCTGACTGCAGGAAAAGGCTGGGGAGCTTTGCTCTGTGTGGTACAACTCTGAAAAGGAAAATCCTTTAAAAGGTGCCCTTTTGGGTGAGAGGAATCTTAGCAGCTTCAGGTCTGGTCCAGAAAATAGCACAGGGAGTTCTACAAGGCTCAGGTATTTTCTTTCCCCCCCCTTTCTCCATCTCCAAAGGGGACTGATCTGTGCCTTTTCAAAGCAGGGTTAAGCCTAACCCTGAATTCCTCACTCCATCCCCAACAACCCATGCATCCATACATCCATGGATAATGTGCCTTTAATTACTATTAATTACTTAATGGTGCTCTGCTTAAGACACTGTCTTAATTGCTCACAAACAAGCTCTGGACATGTACAAGGTGTAATGGAGACAGCGAGCACCAAAATCCCATTCCCTGCAGGCTTGGCCCCTCCTTCCCCACCTTTCCCAGAATAAATAATTCCCTGCCAGTTTTCCAGGTGATTTTCAGGCTGACCTGATGACACAGTCTTGCTTCAGGCTGCTCTCACTTACTTGGGGATTAGCAAGGCATGGGAGCTCATTTCCAGCAGCTCCAGGGGGACATCCCAAGCAGGTGGGATGGGAGAGTCCCTTCCTCTGCAAGAGAGATGGGAAGCAAGAAGAGAGAATGAACCCCCAGCCCTGGCTGGGCTGGGTGCAGTGAGTTCTGTGAGAAAAGAACAGTGTGAAAAATTCAGTTTTAAGCCCAGGCTGCTCAGGCTAAGGTCTAATGTCTTAGAGGGAAAGCAGCAAGTCCTCACTGTGGAAGAATTACAAGGAAATCGACTTCTGAAAACAAAACAGTGGCAGAATCTCCAATCCACACTGGCTGCAGGCAACAAAATCAATCCCAATCACATTTTCCCAGCCAGGCTGCTCATCAGACACAATCTTAGTGCAGGCTGGAAGGAGGAGGGGGGGCGGGGAATACAAACTGGAATTCCTATGGGCAGAACTGAGCAAATCCATGGATACGGCATCAAGCACCACATCAGCCAAAACATAGGAAAGCCCTGAGGCAACCATTCCCAGGATGAGACAGGAGGAGAATATCAGAATCATGAAACCCCAGAATAATTGGGGTTGGAAGGACCTTAAATCTCATCCCATTCCACCTCTTGCCAGGGCAGGGACACCTTCCACTATCCCAGGCTGTGTCAAGCCCCATCCAAGCTGGCCCAGGACACTTCCAGGGGTCCAGGGGCAGCCACAGCTCCTCTGGTGCCACCAGCCCTGGCTTGGGGCAGGAGGAAGCAGGGCTGGATGTGGCAGGGGCGTGCAGGATGGGATTTCCTCTCTCTGGGTATCCCCTTAACATCAGCTCCATCACCCCCTGTTACAAGCAAAAGGCTCTTCCTAGGGAAGAAAACTGAGTGAGGAGTGGGGTGCCTGAGCCCAGCTTGGCTCCCAAAGTGTGTCAGTCAGGAAGGAATCACTCCAGGGTACCTGCAGATGTGTAATTAGTGCAGTGAGAGGTCTGGCAGTGCAGTTTGCTGTCAGTCATCACCACAAACCTGTCACGTAGGCTGGGGCACCTCCTAGCCTGGCTGCCAGTGCTTCCAAATGTTCCAGGTGAAATCCAAACCCTCTGAGTTCAGTTCCATCACCCCAAGTGTTTCCTGTCCCAGACACCTCCAACAGGATCCTTGCCTGCCCAGCTGCACAGGGGATTAATGCGGGGAGAATCACGAGGACTGCGCCTCTTCCCTTCCCTTAAACGCCAGCTCCTTCACGTGATAACAGCTCCTGGGAATTTTGTCCAAAGGTTTGTGTTTTAACATAAGTTCCACATGCTAGAGGCAACTTTTCATGCTGAGGAGCCCCACCTTTCCTCTCAGATGCCACAAGGGGAACTTGCAGCCTCCTGGGTGATGCAGCAGATTGGAAAGAAGCCAGTACTTAGCACTGAAAAAAAAAAAAAACCAAAAAAACAAAGTACAAAAAACAAAATTGAAAATGAAATCCTGAGTTTTATTCCTGTTTTAGGATTTTGCAACAGCTTGCTGGAAGGGGTTTTGTCCCTTCTAACAGCAGAAGTTGCATTAAAAGTTGTCCTAATAAGTAAAGTAGGGCAGACAGAGGAAACAGAGGGTGACTGCAGTGACCAAGCCCCAGCAGGCTGAGGTTTCCCACCCATGAGAGCTGCAGATAAAACCCTGTTCTCCCAGAGGTTTGAGCTTGTCCCTGTCTCACTTTGAAAACTGCACCCCACCACTGTGTCTGTAATGAGTGACTCTAATTGCTGTCCTGAGGATGGGATGGAGAGCCATGAAATTCCCGAAGTGCAGAGTGAAAAATCACACGTTCTGCTCCTTTTCCAAGGAAAAAAGGTGACCTTAAAGACCAACAAGTGTGGGAAACTTCTGTTAGAAGAGGTTCTGGTGACAGCCATCCAGCTGACCTAAGCACTGCCTGCTGTCATTTTTGGCATCTGAGACATCCCTGGCCCTAAAGCTTTGTCCAGGGTGAAACTGTGAAGTGACAAAGCCAAGGTGCATTTCCCAGATGGAAAAAGCCTCAGGTTCCCATGCCCTCATTTTATGTCCCTGGTTGCAGCGGGGTTGTGGGTGCTGTGCCTCTGCCTGCAGATCAAAGAAATAAAATTCCAGTGACCATTTCACTCTCCTCTGGGAGTCTTTAACTCCCAGGGAAGCACAATTCCACAGGGTGATGGGCTTCCCCAGTCTTGCTCACTGTCAGCTGTCAGGCTTGTTGGAGGGAAGGGGAATTAGGGGTGTAGGGTGATGATCAATTAACCTGCATCCCAGCCCCAGCCTGAGTCCTTGCTGATCCATCCCCAGGCCGTGCCTCGTGTCATGGGGCCAGACAGGGAGATGCCAAGGAGGGACAATCCCGGCTGCACTGGATGCAGGAATCTCCAGGGAAGAGGAGCATCCCCCAAGGGAGCTGGACCCGGTCCACCTCCAAAAAGGTCCTTTTTGTAACATGGGGGGTACGCTGTGGCTGAAGGGAATGTGGTAGAGTGGGGCTCATTCTTCCTGACCCCTTGGATGTGGTGGGAGAAGGATCCTGCCCAGGGGAAAGCTGCCAGCACAGACAAGCAGGAGCACCCTCAGGAATTTGGGGTCTTCTCCAGCTGTCATTGTCTGAGTAGCCCTGGCTCTACCAGTTGTAAACCTGAGAGATTCTGCACAGAGGTTGGGAAGGGAAAGGGAGGAACTGATGAGACCAGGAAAACCAAGATTCCTGTCCCAGTGCCACTGGCCTCTCCCTGACCCCATCACAGCCCATCCCAGGGGAGGTCAGCATATCTCCCCAGCTCCAGGGAGAGACACAGACATTTTGGGGTGGGCTGAGGGGAGCAGCACATCCCCAGGGAACGGGATGACTCTGTTTTTGCCTTTACTGCCACTCAAGGCAGGGCATCCCCCGTGGAGACCCCCCCCTCATTCCCCAGTCTGGGCAGAGGATGGACGTGTCCAAAGGACCCCTTGGTGGCATCTGGAATGGCCCAGGGAAGGAGAAAGCCCCTCCCGGTGGGCCACAGCCCCCCCTGAGGAATTCGAGCTATGCAGGGAGCAAAGGTCACCGCAATCAGGTGCAGTAAATGGGAAAGATAAACCCTATAAATCGGGCTGTGGGAAGAGGAGGAGGGCACAAGTGCACAGAGCTGCAGGAGGATGGTACAAGGAAACCCCCACCCCAGGCAGAGGGATGGGGGAGGTGAGCGAATAACCTGGAGCAGCCTGGAGAGGGAGTTTGGCCAGGGAAAGGGGAACTGAAACCATCCTCAGTGGGGGAAGTCCTCTCAGTGTAAAAAAAACCCCAGCGAAACAACAAAAAAAGCAAAATGGGGAAAAAATGGGGAAAAAACAGAAGCAGTGTGTTAGGCATAGAAAAAAAAAAGCCCTTAAAACACTATTTTACTTCAATTTTAACCTTTTTTTTATGTTATTCCCATAATGGAAGATGGAAGGAGACACAAAGCTCTCCTTGAAGAATGTTACAAATGAAGTATTTTAAAACATGTAATTATTTTTCTGCTTAGACAGGAGATCCTCCCAAGGCTGGAAGCTCTCTTGTGCAAGCGTTCGTCCCTGTGGCTCCAGCTTTCCACATGATGCTGCATGTCCATCCATCCTGGAGATGGATGGGTGGATGGATGGATGGGTGGACATCTTGGCAACTTAGCTGGTGACCTGCTCCCCTTTCCTGAGCCCTCCAGGTGAAAATGTATCCAGGCACATTTTTGGGACATGGGAGGAATAATAAGCTCCTGGTGAAAATCCGTGCTGGTCCACATGATGTGTGATCGTGAGGGTGGTAAAAAACCCACATCAGATGCTCTGGATTGCATCCCACCTGGTCTGGTCAGAGCTGGTGCACCCTGGGAAAGATGATTCCAATAAAATCCCAGCTCCCGTGCAAAGTGAGAAGGAAAACATGAGTCTGTGCAGGAGCAGATGGGAAACGTGACCCTTGGAGCCACCGAAAATAAAAAGGGAACTGCGTGGTCTCATGGCTTTTAGCTTGATTTCACACACAAGGGGATCTTAAAATGCACCATTCTCAGTCCTGAGAAACTTTGGAGGTTCTGGCCAGTCTCCCCCAGCCCTGGCAGAGGAGCTGGAGCCTCACTGACACAGAGCGCCCACAAGCCGCGTGAAAATAGGTGACTCGCTGGAGGAGAAAGAGAAAAAGCTATAAATATCCTGAGTGAGGGAAGAATTCATCACTCACTCACTCAGCTCTTATTATACATCACAGAGAGCTGTTATACAAACCCCTGCCATGAAGAAAGGCCCAGGCATGAATCACTCCCCGTGAGATATCCAAGAATCCAGCCGTGGAGGTGAAACCCAAATGGACCCAGACAGCCTTGGAGCCTCTGTTCTGACCACGAGCTGCTGTTCATATTCCTGTGGTCATCCAGGAGACACTCTGTCCTTTTGGGAAATATATCCAGGGGTAGAGAAGAAAGAACATCTCCCTCTGAAGGACTTCTAATTCAAAAAGACTGAAGGGGAGCAGTGCCCAAAGCCCAGGTGCTATCCCCAGCCTAAAAGATCAGGGGAAAGGGGTTTTAGGATGCATGAAACAGAAGAGAGAGAGATCAGCATCACAAGCCCATCTCCCTTCCTCCATGGGCTCCCAGTATGCCTCATCTGACTTTTCCAGTCTGCAAGGATATAACTGCAGCTCCCTGTTCAAAGCAAATCCATTTATTGATGGAATCACAGAATAGTTTGGCTTGGAAAGGACCTTAGAGATAATCTTGTTCCAAATCCCCTGCCCTGGATAGGGACATCTTACTTTTCCCCTGATGGAGAGGAGACCAAGAGCAGCTGAAAGTTAAAGTCTGAAGGCTGTGGGGATGAAACTTGTTCTCCACAATCCAGGATCACGGGAGAGGGCTGGACACTGAACACTGAGATAAGGCAGATGCCTAGAATAACCCAAATAGCTGAGATAAGCCCTGGTCTGGGGCCTGGCACATCCATCCATCCATCACTGACCTGGGGCCAGGAGCCTGCTCTGACCTGACCCAAGCCTCCACACACCACAGCCACTCCGCCTTCCAGATCCCAGGGTTGCTCCAGGCAGGGTGAAGGTTCTTGGAATCCTGGATTTGTGTAAGGGAGGGTGACAGGGGCTGAGGCTGTTGGCTCTCAGTTGTGCTGGAGGGCTCTGCTGGAGCAGCCAAGCCCCACCTGAAGGCAGTGGGGTGAGGTTAAATGGGTTCTGACCAGCCTGGCTCACAGGGAAGGTATGGCAATGACCAAGGCTAGACACCAGCTGTGCAGTGGAGATTCTCAAGTGTCTTTGCTCATGTGACACCCCCAAGCCAGTGGGATGCTGCTCTCCAAAAGGTCAGGAATGGGCTGTGGAGGGGGTTCTGCATGGATTTATTCCCCCTGATGAGCTCATGTCTTGGCAGGAGAAAGCTGCTGATGAAGCCGAGTGGTTCCTCATCAGTCTCATCCGTGCCTCAAGCAACACTGCCCAGTCCTTTGCTCCAGGTGGAAGAGACAGTGAGGGCCTGTTTTCCAGCTTCTCCTCATTTTCTTATCTCTTCTCCCACTTCCTCAAAGCCTGTGAGGGTTGCAGCCAAGTCACCTCTGAAATATGAGCCCTTGTTCATCACCACTTCAAACCATTCCCCTGAATAATGGTTAAAGCCGAACCTGAAGTCCCACAGTTTCCCTCCCCTGGAATTCCAAGGGTGGGGAGCCCTGGAAAGGGAGGGCAGCTCAGCTGACACCACAGAGGGGATGGATGGGATAGGGGGAATGGATCAGAGGTGTCTTTGCTTGTTGTGGAAACTTTGGTGCCTCTTGCAAGGAGAGGCTCAGAGTACAGGGCAGGCACCCACAGGAGGCTGCAGGAGCCAGCAAGCTCTGCTCCTGTCATCATTCCTCCTGGGAAAAACAGCTCCCAGCACTGAGAAACTTAATTGGGCTTCCCTCATAAATCACCTTGATGTCACCCAGGTGCAAACACTGCCCAGGTTGGCATGTAAAGGCATTCTCTGTTTTCATCCCACTCCATTCTTCACTTGACCCTTCAGAGCCTCTTCCCCAAGTCCCCAGGGAGATCCCAGGAGCCCTGCTCCTCCAAGAATGTCAGCTATTCCAGGTTGTTTTGCCCTGCTCCTAGGCACATTGATGCTTTGAGAGACACTTGCCCTGCTAGCAGCCAGCCACAGCACCTAGTTTCCTCTCCTAGATTAGTCATTCTTCCCAAATTTCCTTCTTTTGTGTAGGGATTCCCTCTGTTTCCTGCTACAGCCTTCATTTTCCCTGTTCTGTGAACACTTGGAAGTATTTGTACTGCCAGGGAGGCTAGTTGATCTGTTCAGCTATTTTTACTCCTCCCGCTGTAGCATCTAAAGAATTGTTTTTCCAGAATTATCTCTGCAGGTCAGGAAGGGAAAGAACTCATCTTGGATACAGCTGAATGGATTGAAAGCTATTTCCTACACAACAGGACCCCATCACCCTGCTGAAGTCTTTAACATTGATACTCCTTGACTCGATGATTCCTGTAGGTCTATCCCAAATTCAGGATATTCCATGATTTTAGTGTCAGAAATTCAAAACAGAGCCATGTTCTTTGAGACATTAGGTCCGTATGTCAAAAGTGCCAATGCTGGAATTGTGGGGGAAATCCACTGCACCTCTGAGGACTAAAGGGTTTCAGTTTCTTTCCAAAGTATTAAACCTCAGACGAGCACCCCACAAAACTGCTCTTGCTCTCAGCATGCCCAGGCCTGGCACCAGGAAACAAGCCCTGCCCATGGCAGGGAACTTGGAATGAGGTGATCTCTAAAACCCCAACCCAAGCTGCGATTCTGTGCTCAAGCCTCTGCAAATACAGATTCCTTTGGAAAAGGATAATCAAAATATTTCTGGGCTCAGCTCGTTGTCCATGACTGCATCAGTATTTGGGGAGTCAGGCTCCCTCCTGCTGCTCCTTGGAGGCAGCGTGGCCATGCTGCAGCAAACCCAGCCTTGCCAACCAGTGTGGGATGTGCAGAGCATCCCTCGTGCTCTGCCTGCAGGGACACGCCCTGAAATTCCTGCTCCAAGCCAGGGACTGGCGGCTTCTGGCAAAGCTGTGCCAAGGAGACAAACTTTGCCAGCTCCTTTTCCTTGGCTCCTTCCTCTGGTGTTGGTCTGGTCCCAGCAAGCCCTGATGCCTCCTCTGTGCCAGCTGTCCCTGCCCCAGGAGGTATGGAAGGATGGATCCAGCTCCACATGGATGGATCAGCCTCCACCTGGTGGGTAATTCCACAGGGGACAAGTCCAGATTGGATTTCTCAGTTGCTTCTGTGGGTGCTCGTAAGGCCAGGCTGTGCTGAGCCTGAGTGCCAAAACACATTCTCCTCATTGCAAAAATATCCCCACGGCTATTCCTGAGGGAAGACATTCCCTTTGGGCTTGAACTGCACATCCGAGTCAGGAGGAGAAACAGCCAACATGTGGAGTTTTCCTGGAGCAGCCTTTTCTGGCTGTTACTGATGCTATCTCGCATTCGCTGGACAGCCTGAAGGTCTGCCTTAAACACCCCAAGCTTCCAAAACTCTGGGCTTTTCCTCAAAGTTGGTGTTTGGAAGATAGCACATTCTAAAGCTTCTTTAAACACATACAAAAAAAAAAAAAAAAAAAAAAAAAAAAAAAAAAAAAAAAAAAAAAAAGACGTTTGGGCTGTTTGGAAGAAGGCACATCCCAAAGCTTTCAACACCAGTGAGGTCAAATCTGAGCCTTCTGCCCTCAGGAGCGTGAGCAGCCTGGAGCTGCTGGCTCAGAGGAGCTCTTCCAGCAGCCCCTGCCCAGTGACCCTTGGTGGCCTGTCCCCTTCAGGTTGGCAGTGCTGAGGCTGCCAGAGCTGGTGAAGTGCTGTGCTCAGGCTGCAGCTCCTCTTGGATCACATCCTCATTTCCCAGCTCCTCCTTGGCCAAGCCTCTCCTCAGCTTTGAGGGCAGCTCTGCCTCTCCCTCCTCATGCACACAGCACATCAGAGTCAGATCCAGCCTCGGCCCAGCCTCAGCTTTGCCCTTTCCCTCCCGTTGTCACCGTGAGGAGTCTCCAGTGAATATCTTGTTCCCATCAGGACTCATCCCAAACCTTCTGGGGAGTGTGGCAAACCCAAAGGAGCTCTCTCTTAATCCTCCTCTGGCCTCTTCCCTTTCTGTCCAGGGCATCATCCAAACCCTGACACAGCCCTGCTGCTGCTTCCCCAGCCTTTGATCATTTATTCACAGGCTGGACAGATTCTCCCCATTATGAATTACAGGCCTCTAATTGGATTGAGAGCCAGGCCTGCACCTTCCCCTGTAATTTAGCTTTAATTAATGCCCATTTATTATTAACTGTTTTCAGCTGGGCTTAGGCATAATATCAGCTGGTTATTATCCAGAGGCCAGCATGGATTGTTTTCATCTCCTTTATTACCCATTTCAGCAATTTCCCCCCTCCCCTATTGACAGATGCCCACAGAATGTGCACAATCAGCATAAAGGATCTCTGTGAAGGAACAACGGAGCTTTCAAAACCACCAAAACCCAAGGAAAGCCTCCCCACATCCCCAGGTCAGTGCCCAAGGCACGTGGACAAAAGAAAATCCCCTTATGTTCCACAGGAGATACAAAGTTTATTTTTTTTTTACTAGTGCACAAAATCTGTGATTGAGGGTTGAAATTACCCATGAGCTATTTTGAAAGAATTGGGGCATTTTCATGTTCTTTTATATTTTCCATTTGCTCATTTCTGGCTTTAAGGAAATAGAAAAAAAATTAGAAGAACAGCGAGAAGAACCTTTTCTTCTACTTCATTTTTTCACATTTTCCTCCCTATATCCCACCCCACACCCCTCCCCCCCAAAAAATAGCAGCAGTGAAAATACAACACCACAACATTTTGAGAAAGGTCAGGAGGTGTTGAAGGAGCAAAAACATCCCCATGGAAAGATGGAATGTGTGACTTGCAGGTAAAAAAAACAGTGACAACTGCTCGGGCTTGACATTTTCCCCACCCTTAGGGGATATTTCAGTTCACTATTTCTTGACAATTGTGAAATTAACAGTTCTAAATTGCCACATTTAGTGCTTTCTTCCCCTTGCTTTGCGCTAAGGTTGCAAAATTTGCCTCTGTTTTTTTGGTGGGGAAAAAAAAAAAAATCAACACTCCCGGAGTTTCCAGGACTCCACATCCCACCTTGCTCCCAACCTCCCTTTTCCCCAGGGGTGTAGGGGAACACTAAATCTCCTTTACACCCTGGCAGCAGTTGAGTTGAGACCAGGCAGGCTCTGGTAGAAGTCACTTGAAGCGGTCAGGATGACAGGGACATCCCAGGCGTGTGCCTCGTGGAAATGGGAAAATAATGGGAAGGAGGGAGAAGTCTGTGGAGTGTTAAACCGTCCCATCCTATCCCCACCACAGTGTGAGAGCTGCCCTGGGACAATTACCTTGAGCCGAGTGCATCATCCAGCCGGGAGCTCTTCCCTCCCTGCAAAAGCCTCGTTTGCTTTAATTACTCTCATTTGGAAGTCAATTCAGAGCGGCTTTCCTGAAGATGCCTGCCTGGAGCAGCCCTGGAGGAGCTGGAAAAACAACGGAAGCTGTTTTCAGCTGCGTATCAGCCCCCTCAGGCTTGATGAAAAATAGGGGAAGTACATCAACAAAACATTCTAAAGATATTTTCTAAAGATGCTTTCCAGAACTTGCTCTTACCCAAGCTTTCAGCACAGTCAATTTCCCGGCCCTCAAGGCTGCAAAAAATCAGAGACCCATCACTGTCACCATCAAAGGATTTGGGACCTTCAGAACCATCTTGTTCCACCCCCTGCCATGGACAGGGACACCTTCCACTGTCCCAGGTTGCTCCAAGCCCCAGTGTCCAACCTGGCCTTGGACACTCCCAAGGATCCGGGGGCAGCCACAGCTTCTCTGGGCACCCTGTGCCAGCCCTGCCCACCCTCACAGGGAGCAATTCCTTCCCAGTATCCCATCTAACTCAACCCTTTGGCAGAGGGAAGCTACTTGCCCATGTCCTGTCACTGCAGGCCACGACAGAAACCATAAATATTGGATTCTGCCAGTTCCAAGGGCTTTTTGTTTTTGGTAGCCAGGAGCAGTCTGACTGATGGTCCAGCATGTTTTCATCCATGGCGCTTTGGGCTGCCAAAGCAGTGGCTGCCTGTGGCCACAGCAGTTTATTTTGGGAGATCTGGAAGACACAAGATTTAGAACAGCATACTGACAAGGAAAGGGTTTCTGAAATATTTTCTAGCACTATTAAAAAAAAAAAAAGCTGATGTTTCAGCAAAATGTCACTACACCAAGAAAGACAAATCAAGAGCATGCCAGACCTGTCCCTTCTCTGTTGACCCTCTCCTCCTCTCTGAATTCCTTCAGAGATGAAGCAGTGACTGCCATGATCTCTGCCTCTCCCGGGTATAAATTCATCAGGTTCCAGCCATTTCCGAGCCAGACTCTGAAAATAAGCTCTGCATGGCCTTGCAGGTGACCCAGAACATGCAGCAGAGCAGGGTTTGGATCACAGCTTTTAAATCCTGGCTCTGCTCCTGCCAGCAGCCTTTGTCACCAGCTGATAACCAGAAGCAAAGGGCTGGATGTGGTACTGTTTTCCAGTGCCCTGGAACAGGTGGCCAGCCTGGATCTGGGCATCACCTCAGTTTGTTCAAAGCACACCGTGTCCAAGTCTTCTCCTGGCATGGATGGATACATCCCAAGGGTTTTCCTACATAGCGAGAGCTCTGCAGCAGCTTCCCATGGTCCCTTTTTCCCATGTGGGTAAGAACCAGGAGCGCTGGAGCTGCGGTTCCCATTTCCTGACACCTCGTGCTACAAGTGTGCATGGTCCTGCAGCAGCAGGGATGGAGCCTGGGGATCAGCACTGCTGGGAACTGGATTTTGGAGGACTGGAAAGGCGCCTGGAGGCACAGCCCTGCTGTCTGAAAGCCTTAGCCCACACTCCTCCTCAGGGAAAAACTTGCCTGAGACAGATTTTGCCAGCCTGGAGAGGGGAAAGGCACAGACATGGCTGAAGATGGAGCTGTTTGGAATATTGGGCATGTTGGCACCTCACAGAGTTGCAAGGGCTGGAGGGTGGCCCAGGCACCTGATAAACCCAGTGCCAGTCCTCCAGAGGAAGGGAAGTGCTGGGAGCATCTTCCTGTGAGGCTGTGATTCCTGCTGGCCTTCTGCCACAGCTCCATTTGCCATTAGATGTTCCTGACAGCCAGCAGGAAGATTTTGAAGCCTTGGCATGTGGCTAGAAGAGCCTGGAGTGGGCACAGGCAGCTTGGAACCTACCCTCGCTCTGCAAACAGAGGTGTTTTCCTTTTCTCAGAGCTCCCAGCCCTTCCTCAGAGTAATTTCCAGAGTCAGAGTGGCTAGGTTTGGGATATGGGGACAGCACTGTTCCTGCATCAGAGGGCAAAAAGGGCAAGAAAATCAACAAATGAAAAGGGTGGTGAGCACTGGCATAGACTGAGCAGAGAAGCTGTGGCTGCCCCTGGATCCCTGGAAGTGTGCAAGGCCAGGCTGGAGAGGGCTTGGAGAACCCTGGAACAGTGGAAGGTGTCCCTGCCCATGGCAGGGGATGGGACTGGGAGGGCTTTGAGCTCCATTCCAACCCAAACAATTCTGGGCCTGGCTATTCTGCCACAAAGGCAAGCAGGCATGGAAATGTGCCCTCCAACCTTTTGGATCACTTCCCTTCTCCAAGGCAGGTGTTGTTTTGTATCCTGCTCCCTTCCACCTCCCTGCTCCTGCCCTAGCACAGAGAGACCTCCTGAAATAGCTGCTCCTGAGCCACTTCATTTCAGATGCAAATCATTGGTATTCTGCAAGAAGAGCTCTCTATCCTGCCAGACCTGTTCCAGCTGATTTCCTCACAGAGCTGAAGCCCTTCCCATAAAAACCTCCGGCTGCAAGCCAGGGTTTGCCCCCTTTCTTTACCATTCCAGGCCCGTCCCCCTCCTCGTTTGTCTCCTTTTATTTCCCTTCTCTCATATCTTCGTTGCTGCAGAGCTCTGTTAATAAGATTTATGGCTGAGAACTCTCTGGCATCCAGGTAATTCTGTTGGCACTTGCTGGTCCGGTTTGGAAAGCAAACAGCTTCCCTCACCATTCCCCTTTCGGCTCTGCTACCTGAATTCCCTAAGACAAACCCTGGGGAAGGTAAATATTTGGTCCTGGCTCCAAAGCTTTAAAGCTCCCCTCTCGGTGGGGGGATCTGGGCAGGGGTAGGGATGTCTTTTCCCATGCCATGGGCTCTGGAGACAGAGCAGGGGAAGAGGGAGAAAGGGGAACACTGTGACTCTGCAGGAGACTGGGATCCCCAGAGTAATTCCATGTGAAATGACCCCTGGAGGCCACTGCTCCAAACCCTTGTTCAAAGGTTGGGCCAGCCAGATCCAGCTGCTGTGTCCAGCTGCTATTTAACCACCTCCAGGGAGAAACTGGATTTGTAGGAAGACAGTGCTTCTCAGGGAGGATTTTCTCAAGTTTTTTTAAACTCTGCACAAGCAGGACATACTGAGAGCTTGTACAGGAGTAAATTAAAATTAAGACTATGCCTGTAGCCAGGAAAGCAGAAAATGGGGAAAAATAGGTTCTCCAAGAGTAATTATGCAGCAAAGTGACTGAATGGGTGAGATAGCCAAGGTTAAATCCATGCCATGGATCCTGTGGCAGCTTTCACACTGAACAACAAGCAAGGGAAATCTGAGTTTCATCTGCTCCAATGACTGGGAAGTGGGAATTTGCAGATTACAGAGCAGGAATGTTTCAAAGAGCTGTGTTCATGGAATCACAGAATGGTTTGGGTTGGGAGGGACCTTAAAGCTCATCCCATTCCACCCCCTGCCACGGGAAGGGACACCTTCCACTCTCCCAGGGTGCACCAAGCCCCAGTGTCCAGCCTGGCCTGGGACACTTCCAGGGATCCAGGGGCAGCCACAGCTTCTCTGGGCACCCTGTGCCAGCCCTGCCCACCCTCACAGGGAGCAATTCCTTCCCAATATCCCATCCATCCCTGCCCTCTGGCAGTGGGAAGCCATTCCCTGTGTCCTGTCCCTCCATTCCTTGTCCCCGGTCCCTCTCCTGTGATGTTTTTCTGCACATGGGCCACATCAAAGGGACCTTTTTTCCATCAAACTAGGTTATCCAGCTCCCCAAAGCATGGCGATAACTCGCAGGACCATGGTGACAGGACAGAAACCTTTCCCTTAGCTCCAGATCTTCCTGGAAACTTTTCTGTGAAGCAAAAAAAGAAAAACCAGTGCCAAAATGTAAGAAAAACCATCCAAATCTCTCTCTAATCCATGGGCACAGCCCAGGTCTGCCATGTGATGGGAAATTTATAGCATCTGCCAACAAAAAGCAAATTGAAGGGAACTCAATTTTACACCTTGCAGTTTCTTCTGCTGCTGGGATATATATATTTTTTTAAGGTTGGTTGTGCTTCCTTGCTCCCTGCCCTGCTGCCCAGAGATTGCCAAGCACTTTCTCCTCCTTTTCTATGGGTTGCAAACCTTGTGATATTTACGGGGCATCTTGGGGACCTGGTTTAGTGGTTGCACTTGAGCTTAGAGGGCTCTTCCAACCTTAGTGATGATTCTGTAATCTTGGAAAATCCTGTCAATTTTACGCTCTGCACCAACTGCCCCTTTGAAGGGCTTGCCCAGAGTGGAGCAGTGGGGGGATTATCCATCCCAGAATCTTCCTGCCAGGCCTGCAGGCGGGGATCAGAGGAGGCCAGCGGGAATGGCATGCTCCAGACAGCCCATCTGCAGTGCAGTGCAGTCAGGGACTGACTCCACCGGCAGATTTCCCTTTCATGGAGGGCACTCCCTTGGAACGAGCACTTGGCAGCAGATGAGTGAGGAATGAGATGGCTCTAATCCTGTAATTTAATTAGAGCTGTGTAGAGCTGCCTAACCAAAAGCCCATTTCCTGAGCAGGCTGCAGTGCTGGGTGCCTGGGACCCTCCTGCCCCTGCTCTTCCACACTGCAGTGCTTTCCCTCCTTTGCCCTATCTCCTGTTTTCCCTTCCCATGGGTTTTAGCCTGGGGCTGGGACTCCCCCCAGGTGTTCACCCTCACATTTGTGAACACAGGAGAAACTGGAGCAGTCTGGTGGCTAGAGGAAGGGCAGGAGTTCAGGTTTTATCCCACAGAGGCAGCAGAGGCAGGACGTGGCAGTG
The DNA here is from genome assembly GCF_963662255.1 of Cinclus cinclus. Taxonomy (NCBI): domain Eukaryota; kingdom Metazoa; phylum Chordata; class Aves; order Passeriformes; family Cinclidae; genus Cinclus; species Cinclus cinclus. The sequence continues at coordinate 9,420,419 of NC_085066.1, read as the reverse complement.
GAAATCTAAGCTCCAGGTCTTCTTCCGTATGGGAGAAGTTCCAGGCCTCCTTATATTTTGCAACTGAGCAAAAAATGTTGGTCAGGACAAGACAAGGCTCTGCTGAAGGAGGATGCTGGGGGAGGGGGGGGTGTCAGATCCCATCTGCCCTGACCCCCTCTCACACCATCCCAGGAGTCAGAATCTCCTTCAGGATCTGCCCAGCTGCTGGGGAGCACTGAACAGCCCTCCCTGATTATCCCATCGGGAACAGCTCCTGTCTAAACTGCAGAACAAGCTGGGATGGCATGGCCTGGACATCACTTTGGAGCACAACCAGACCTTCTTTCAACTGGCCTCAGTGCCCAGCTTCCCCTTCATGGCCTCTGCATGTCCTTGAGGGTGGGGAGGCCCTGGAAAAGGTTGCCCAGAGAAGCTGGCCCATCCCTGGAAGTGTCCAAGGACAAGCTGGAAGGAGCTTGGAGAAACCTGGTCTGGTGGAAGGTGTCCCTGCTCATGGAAGGGGGTGGAACATGATGAGCTTTAAGGTCCTTTCAAACCCAAACTATGATGGAGCAGAAGGATCTGGGAATGAGAGACCAGCAGCCTGAGGGACCATTTGGTAAAGGCAGGAATGCATAAACCCATCCCTCCTAGAGGGGAGCAGCCTGCTGACATCTCCTCCCTGTCTCAGGGAAGAGCTCATCCTGACCCAAAGTCATGGGATCAGGTCAGCAGGAGGTTTTGGTTGGATTCTGGCTGGTTCCTGCCCCACACATTCCTGTGCCATGGCTCCCAGCAGCCTCCCAGGGGGCTCAGCCAGAGACAAAGCCCCCCTGGTGCAAACAAATTCCTGCACAGCATCAAAATCCCAACAGCAAAATGCCTGATTAACAATCACTGGCTGCTCGCCACCCATCCACCAGGCCCAAGCTTGCAGCAGTAATTGCTGCCCCATTATGTTTTCCGGATGCTCCAAGGTGAAAGGGAGCTTTGTCCCAGAGCCTCCGGAGAGACAGGGATGCCTCAAACTGGCAAGCAGCTCCTCCTGCACCAAGCCCTGATGCTGAGACAAAGGCAGGGCTGGGCAGCCCATTCTGCTCCTCAGAACTCCCAGCTCCAAAGGGAAGGGGGTAATTCTGGTATCTTACTAAAAGTTCTGACAGTGTCCTGGTGATGCACTGGAGACACCTTCTGGAAATGCATCCAGGGGATAACATTATCCCAGTGCCACAGAAATGCCCCCAGGAGATGCCACCATCCCAGTCCAGCAGAAACACTCTGGCAAATGCCATTATCCCATATCTGAGGACAGAAATTTCCTTTCTGTCTCTACCCTACAGAAATGCCCCCAGGAGGTATCAGCATCCCAGTGACACCAACAAATGCTGCAATTCCCCTCCCCTGGCATGGGAAGAGCCCCAGGACAGCAGTGATGGTGTTCCATGGCTGCAGCTTAGGGGTCCCAGCTCTGAGGAAGGTTCTCTGCAAGAAGCTTTAGACAGAAGCCAAGGGAAATCCCCAGCACTGAGGCATTTTCTACCTTCTTTTCTAAGCTGAAGGCTGCTGGAAAGCTGCACCAAGACCAAAGATTTTGCTGCTGGAATCCCAAACTTTTCCTGATGTTGTTGTGAAGGAGATCTGTGGCCCAGCCTGAAGGGAGCATTTCTTTGTGGCTCCCTGAGGAATCCCACACACAGAGCGCTGCTTGGATGTCGTTGAACAGGGATTCCCCTGCTGCAGAGCCCACCTTTCACTCACCTGCAGCTGCAGGAGGGATCGGAGCCACTCCAGCCTTTGAGATCTTCAGAGGAAGCAGAACAGGCAGGAAAAGATGCTGAAGGCCAGAGGGAGTTGGAAAAACTTGGCTGTAAGAACAGCTCCTGGTTTGCAGACAAAAAAAGGAATGAAGTTTTCTCAATCCAGGGCCAGCACCATGCTCCTTTGGCTCAGGTGTGGTGATACTCTTGGGCTGTTCATGAACCACTCTGTCTCCCACAGCCCTGCCCTGCCCCAGCCTGGAAAATCAGCACCAGGCATAGCCAACCCTTGCTATTCCAGGGCAAAAAAGCTGCTCTCATGCCATCTCCCTGAATTTCTGGGTCTTCCAGAAGTACCATTATCATTCATAGCACACTTCCCCAAAGATCTGCCTTCCTTCTTTTTCAAACTGTTTAGGCAAAGAGTAAATCATGGTTCGCTGCTAACCCCGGCAGGAGGAAATTGCTCTTATTAGGCAAGGCTCTGAACCTTGGTGAATTCAGTGGCCTGATCTGGAAAGCAAAGCAAGCCTGGCCATTGCAGCTGAAGGAAACCACCTGAGTATGTTTTGATCCCACTGCTGGTTCCCAAGGGACTCCTGGGTGAGGAGGGACTCTAAGGGTGGCCAGCTGTTCTGCAGAAAACCAGGCAGGGCTCTTCTCACCAACTTCCTCTTCTGCAGAGAACTTGTGTGTTGTGATACAGAGCAGCTGCAACTTCCTTGTTCCAAAGTCCTCCCAGTTTGCCCTGCAAGTAAAAGCTTTGACCCCATAAAATCATAGAAAGATGTGGGTTGGGAAGGACCTTAAAGCCCATCCCATCCCACCCCCTGCCACAGGCAGGGACACCTTCCACTATCCCAGGTTAGTCCAAGTCCCAGTGTCCAACCTGGCCTTGGACACTGCCAGGGATCCAGGGGCAGCCACAGCTTCTCTGGGCACCCTGTGCCAGGGCCTGCCCACCCTCCCAGGGAACAATCCTTTCCCAATATCCCATCCATCCCTGCCCTCTGGCAGTGGAAGCCATTCCCCGTGTCCTGTCCCTCCACCCCTTGTCCCCAATCTCTCTCCAGCTCTCCTGGAGCCCCTTTAGTCACTGGAAAGGGCTTTGAGCTCTCCATGGAGCATTTTCCTCTCCAGGTGAGTACCCCCAGCTCTCCCAGCCTGGCTCCAGAGCAGAGAGCTCCAGCCCTTGGATCTGTACTGTAGCCCCACATCCTTTTGCTTTGACCCCAGTGCTGCATACAACTCTGCAGTGGGTTCTCACTTGAGCAGGCCAGAGGGGTAGAATTCCCCCCTTCCCTGCTGCCCACGCTGTGGGATCAGGGAGAACCTCAGCACAGGAGGATTTTCTGGCCTGCAAATGCTCATGGCTGGGTCCTGCTGAGCTTCTCAACAAGTCCTTCTCCTCAGGGCTGCTCTCTATCCATTCCCCACCCAGCCTGTGTTTCTGCTTCTCACTGAGCCGTGCAGCACCAGGCTGTAAATTCCTTCTTCCTGCCATGAACCAAGCAGCAGGAGTGAGGGATGCAGGATTCCCAGCCAAATCCCCTGCATTCTGTCCCTTCTTCCCACTCAGAGTGCCAGCCAGGTGGAAGAGCACTGGGCTACCAGCCTGGTGGTGATGGGATGTCTTTTTCCCAGAGACATCTCAGTGTGGAGCAATCCTCTTTCCAGGGAATGCAAGGTGAGAAGGGAGTTCAGGAGATGTTACAGCACCAGCTGGGGACAGACAAAATGAGATTTATTACCTTGCTCTGCTTCAGGCTTTGTATGAATCACAAGTGACTCAGCTGCTTTGAAACTGAGGGCACTGAACAGCTGAGGTGACTTTGGCACTTCGTGGCCCTCAGCATTCTCTTCTGAGTGTTGTCCCCTGATGGTAACAGGGGTGGGAATTCAGGTTCATTTCCTAAGGGAAGAAATCCCTCCAGGAACCTGCAGCAGCCCTGAGATGAACTTCAGCTCAATGGCCATTCCAGCATCCTCTCCTGGGAAACGCAATCCCGTGAGCAAGTGCCACCTTTGGAGCCTGCAGCACCTAATTGTAAGGGAAGCTGAGGAGAAAGAGGGGGAAAAAACACCAGAAAAACAAGAACATTTCTGAGCAATGATTGATTTACCACAACTGCATTGCCATCCAGCCTCCAAAAATTCTGGAACAATCCCATTCCTGTGTCATCTTATGTAGTTTCTGGAGCTAAACAGCTGCTTTTGGGAGGGATACTGCACTATGCTGCTCCAGCAGGAAACCATAACAATGGATTTATCCTGTCCTTTCCTGCAGGAGGGACAGTCCAGTGGCCTCTGGCAGCAAGGAGGAGGTGTTTACACACATCTGCAAAGCCCTTCCAGGCCCAGGGAGCAGCCAAACCCACAGGCTCACAAAGGAACTCACAATCCTCTGGGATGCATTGAAAAGGGAAAATGGGAGATCCAAGGAAGGCAAGGCAGGGGAGATGCAGCTATGGATGGACTAGAAAAACACGGAGAAGGAGAAGGGAAGTACTGAAGGGAGCATGTCAGCACCAAGTAAATGAGGCAGTGATGTGGCAATTAGCCTGTCTTTCCCAATGGAAAGGTGTTTCCATCAGGAGCATTTTCTCCTGGCATCAGTCAGGAACAGTACAAAGCATCCACCCAGGCCCAGTGCTCCCAGCACAAGATGGGCCACTGAGGAGTATGCTTGGGCAACTGAGCTCCAGCTCACTGCCCTGCCAGATCTTTCCTGCAGGAAGCTTTGTACCCCGGAGGGGGGGATGAGGGCAGGCAGCCAGCCCACCTTGCCAGCTGCCAGAGGGACAAACAACAATCCTGTCTGAACAAGAAACATCCGAGGGTTTCCAAGCTTGCCTGCAAGATGTGGGAGGGCGTGCAAGGATATTACCACATTCCAGCCGTGGCTAACCTGATATCCATCTTCCTCCTTCCCCAGGTATGACCTCAGGAGAGGCAGTGGCTGCGCCTGCTTGCTCAGGATGACTGAAGCAAGGTTTGACCCAGCTTTTCCCAGCCCAGGATTGTGGGAGGAAAGGACTGGGGGGTTGGGTTTTGCCAGCTCCTCTTTCCCCAAATCAAGGGCGGTGATGCCCATGTGAAAAATCACCTTGTTTTATAGCTGTACAGACAGGTTGATGTTTTTATTTGGTGGAAGTTACAACACAGGACTTCAAAAAGAGACTGAGAAAATGAAATTGCATCAACATTTAATGGGGTAGAGAGGGACAGGGGTAGGCCTAAATTGGGTGCAAGGAAATAGACCCCTTGATTTTCAGTGTTCCTCTCATGCTAAAATTCCCTTCATTAATTTTTTATTCTCTTTATTAAATTAAATTTCCTTTTAAATTCTCATTTAGCAGCTGAAAATGCTGTTTTATGGGGTAACACCAGAAAGTCGTTTCCTGCAGCTACGGGATGCTCAGAGGATGGGAAAGGTTTTTGAGCACTGGGTTTTCACAGCTCCCACCTTCAGGAGTCACATCTTAAATGCAAACCAGCCAAGACTGGGGAGTGCTGGGCTGTTGGGTGACCTCCAGTGTCACTGGGCTGGACTGGGCCCTGTGGGGAATGCACTAAGGGAGAAAAAGAGTCTGGGCAGTGTGCAGGCCAGGGCCAGCCTGGCAATAAGGCAGCAAATCCCCACTCCAGAGCCTGCCTGGGAAAAGGAACTCGAGAAGAGCTTACATCAGACTGGGCCAGAAGCTCCATGTGTGACCAAATAAGAGCTCCTGGCTTGTGACAGGAGGCCAAGTGACTCAGTTGTGGTGGGTGGGGGCAATGAGAGAAGGGGATGTGGTCAGGGAGCCAGGCATGAGTCACCGAGGAAGGGCATCTGCTGATAACAGCTGGATAAACTGGAAGTGGAGACAGTAGGTCTGTTCAGGAGAGCATCCCAGCTGGAAGCCAAAAGCTGGAGACAGCAATCCTGACAGGCAGGGCAAGGGAGAGCTGTGAGAGCCTGGCACGGGCTTTTCCTGCTTGGCGGCTCAGCCAGGGTTCAGGATGGACATTTTCCACCAGGTAACGCCATGGTCCCACGTCTCACCTTCCGTGATTTCACCCTTCAGCTGGGCTTGGAGGCAGCCTTGTTCCCTGTTGTATTGTTGTGTTCTTTGTTCCTTGTTGTATTCCTGCAACCTCACATTGCCACGAGGGACAGATAATTCCCTCCCATCCCACAAGGCACCAGCCCTGCAGACTCCTCTTTGGAGCAGTTCCCTACAGTAATGCTCTTGGGCAAGAGGCAGGAGCACAGCTGAGACATGGGACAGCACAAATCAGCTTGCACTCTGCTACTGCCTCCTCTCCTCCATCACCCTCAAAACCTCAGCTTGGAGCAGTGGGAGATCCCTCTGAAGAAAATGAGGGAAAAGGAAAGGCACAAAGGAACCACCTTCACCTGGTGGAACACAACCTCAAAAATGCCCCGGCATCGATTCTGCAGCAGGTGAGGAACCTCAGGCAGGAATATGTGTGTCCACTGAGGATGAGAATTCACTTCCAAGCCCCTGGGACATTGTGGTGCCTTGTGGTGCCCATAAGCCTGGGAGGAGGCCATGGAAAACACACACTGGGGGCAGGATTCCTGCTGGATCTTTCGCCACACGTTAGTCAGCACCGTGGAGAATACGTGCAGCCAAAGTGGGATCATGTCTGCAGTTCCTAATCCCTGCTCCCCACGGGTGTCCAGCTCCCATGGAGCTAAAATCCGCCTGCAAACCTATCCTTCCTTCCCTGGGAGCTGACTAATGAGATGTGTCATGATCACAAGGCTGTTCCTCTGCACCCACCACTGCTGTGGCACTTCCCCTTCAGCCGGGAAATTGGAGAAGCAGTGTCCACGTGGCACAGGAGCAGTGGGGGAAGAGATGCCTGGCTGCAAACAGCTGCTCTGCCCCTCTGTGTCCTTGGGGACTCATCCAGATGATCCTGGTGCTATCCCACAGCTCTGCCCCCACCTGGTGGACCCATCGCTGAGAGGGCACCAGATTAAACAGGGGATGTGCTCTCTGTTGTTCACAGTGCCAAGGAAAGGCATACACGTGGGTGTGGATGAAGATGAGGCCATGTAGACCATCTTTGGTGCAGGAATTAGGGGGAGACCAAAACTCCCCAGCATAGGGAAGCCACAAACCACCCAGCTCAGCCAGCGATGCATGGGGACATTAGTCAGCTTCCCTGCAGGGAAATGCTATCTCCCCACGATTCTGTGGCAAGGAGAAAGATATCCATTGCCAGGAGATAGGCTTAAAAGCAAGCACAGTCTCGGAAGAGCTCAGGAAACTCAGCTTTCCCCTAATTCCTGTGCCTTGGTGTGCAGTCTGAACACATCTGTGCAGCTGTGTCATCCCAAGCACAGAACCCAGACACTTCGATTACCAGGAGGTTTCTTTCTACTATCCTGTGTCAGGACCTGAAGGGATAAACATGAGGCCTCCTGAAACTCATGACCTGCTGACTGTGCACACATTTTATCCATCCGGGGCAGATTGCAACTCTTGGGGTTTTTTTCCATGCCTTGCCTTAAACAGAGGAATAACCTATGTCTTGGAGTGGTGCATCCTTTAGCTGTGTATCCTGAAGCACAGCAATCCCCCATTTGCTTCCAGAAATTGCTAGTAAACTTTTCCTAAGGAAAAAAAAAGCCTCCTTGCTGCTTTTGCTTCTCCTAGTGCCTGAAGTTCTCTATTTGGACGTGTCCATTGGCCACACAAGCCCAGCTACATCCTGATCCTTCTATCTCAGACTGTGTCATGGAATCACAGCATGATGTGGGTTGGAAGGAGCCTTAAAAATCACCCAGTTCCATTCCCTGACATGGGCAGGGGCATCTTGCACTATCCCAGGTTGCTCCAAGCCCTGTCCAGCCTTGCCTTGGACACTTCCAGGGATCCAGGGGCAGCCACAACAATTTGGGCAAAGGAGGTTCAGTTACTCTGAAGAATAATCCCATTAAACACTACACACTGGGAGTGAATTACTTTATGTCAAGCCTGAATTTGCCAATGTGTGCTGTAAATAAATATTTGATTGAGGTAATAACCCTGGTTCAAAAAAGAGGTTGACATTTTTGCCGCCTTTGAGTTAAACACAGTATCTGATGCTTGTATGTTGCAAAAATTAGGTCCTCCCTCCAGCCACTCGGCAGCAACAGGAATCACAACTGCACTTTGTGGGAAAGCCCACGGGGCAGAGGGAACTGCCGAGCACTGCTGAGAGTGCACTTCTCACCTCAAAGGCAAAGGGTGATCAGTCCTCATCCTAAACCTCCTGCAGAGAGCAATCCCACCAGTGCAGGGATGCTCCAGCATTACTCCTGGCACTGGGAGTGCTGACCTACATGAATTAATTACTCAGTATTACCCCAGCCCCACAAAAATCAGTAGGATCATTTCCTTGCCTAGACAGCCTTAATGATACTCCTGTGTGGCAGGCTGGAAAGGGAGAAAACAAGGAGATGACAGGTTTGGAGAGGCTGGAGTCGGAGCCAGCTGAGATGGTTGGAGGAGATGTCCATGCAGGCAGACAAGTGCGGGCACAGATGTCAGTCAGTCAGCAAAGTGAAACCAGCAGGGTGCAATCACCTCCTCCTTGCCAGCCTCCAGCCTGCTCCAGGTGTGCTCTTACACCAGGGCAGTGGTTTCCCTGGCTGGGAATGGCAGTGCTTCCCTGGCATCACTGATGGATTGATGGATTCCTGCTCCACGCCCAGCCCATGTTCCCATCCTGCGGCACGGTGTCCTCTGCAAACTGTACCCACAATCATCTTTCTGCTTCCACCATCCCACTGTTCAGCATCCCTCTGTGTTCCCCCACACTTCTTCCACTGGCAGCTTGCTCTCCCTGAACTATTTGCTGGACAAGCTCTAACCAAAACTTCCCTCTCTGCTAAATCCATCTCCCAGGGCTGCACTAGCAACATCCTCCCGTGCCTACAGCCATCCTGCAATCAGTTTCTACCCCACTTCCTCTTCCTGTGGCAATTCACATGGATGAGAGCCCAGCAAATGGGCCAAGTTTTATAAATAGGGATTAAAGAGATGTTGTTAACAGATAAAAGAGGCAAACACGATACCTGCATTACATCATCTCACACTGCTTCTCCTAACAGGCCCAAGGTCGCTCCATCCTCCCTGTGGGCCATCAAGGTCCTCTCCTCCATGCTCACCACTGTGTCAGCTGCAGAAGTGATCCATATGCTCCTCCATGTGAGCCCAGCTGACTAGGAAAGATGTTAATGAAGTCAGCTCCATTAATGAAATTGGTTCCAAACTGAATCCCTGAGCACTTCTGTTCACCTCTGAACACATCCTGTTGTTCATCCTGTTTCCAACCCACCTGAAATTTCTACAGCAATGCTCAGGTTGGCTCCCTTCATTGGAGAGAAAAAAAAAATCCCTTATCAATTAAAGGCATTTTGGCTCCATCTAGTCAAGCTTGTGATATCAGTTAGATGTTTATTGAGCTTTACACTTGCTCAGAACTCACCTTGACTAAAATAAAGTCTAATTCTGTGTAAGGAGGAGGACAGAGGAGACAAAGCCAGGGGGTAGAGGCCCAAACTGGACATCAGTCCGTGCCTTAGGCTGTGGGTGGCAGCACCTCTGTATAGGAGTCAGTGATGCTGCTGCATTTGAACAAGAAAATTCCCCATTAATGAGATTTTTGCTTTTTAAAGATGAACATGAAGCTGGGTCTATAAATGGAAAATAAATTAATGGGCCCCATTCAGGCACAAGCACCTGAAGATGTGTTTTTTCTCTGGCAGAGCCAATGTCACCCCATCCAAATGAGAACAGGTCCAAACTCCAGCTAAAAGTCAAACCAAATCTCCCTCCCTCAGTGATGAGAAATAACATGGATTGATATTCCCAAGAGAAAATGAGCCCTGTCCTGCAAGAAAAGGAGAACCATGTGTTTCAAGGAGCAAAAACCAGAATCTTGACTAGTTTGAAGTCAGCAGCACTGCTGATCCATGTCAAAGAATGTGTGGATGTGGCACTTGGGGACATGGTTCAGTAGTGGGTTTGGTGGCGCTGGGCTAGACTTGGAAGGCTTTTCCTACTTTAACGATTCCATGAGTCCCACAGATCAAGAATTCCTCACCCCAAACCATCCAAGAATAAATGGTGACATTGAATAGGGGTGTATTTAACCACAGGTACATTGATTAAAGCCCACAGGCACATCTTAAAAAGCTGTGAGGGACAAACCCATGTTAACCCACGGGGCCACTGCAGCCATCCCTTGGAAAAGGGCAGGGATAAGAGAGTGACTGGACAGTGCAGAATGGGGGGTTTCACTCAGGAACAAGCAGATGCAAGATGTCCTGAGAATTTCCAAGGAATGCATCGCAGGACACAGATGCTGCCACACCGCTGCTAACCCAACAGCACCTCAGAGGGATCACAGCTGGCTCCTTCCTCAGGCACCGATTCCCACTCACTCCCAGCCCTCAGCAGGAATCCCTGCTGGATGGAGAGGGGCTAATTCAGCACCCTGGAAGCAAAGGAGAGCTGAGGTTGATGCCTTGGGTTTTAGCTTTTATGTTTTTCAGAATCTCTGTTGCTCAATGTGTAACTGAGACTTCATGTTAGGTGTTAGTAAGTTCCCTTCACAGGGTAGTTAGACATAACAATTCCTTTCTAGCTAGAGAATCAAGGATAACCAGTACCCAAAAAGCAGAAACAATGGCGAGGGAAAGGGAGCAAGCCAGGGGAGTGAGAGTTCATAGCCTGGGGCTGTGGTTGGATAATTGACCCCACTATGTAGATGAATCAAAACTTATGAAAGTGTAAAAACTCGTGACTGGGATCCATCTTGGATTTGATTTGGATGTAGTCCTGGCCAGGTTCTTGCGCTGCCCAAGGTGTATCCTTTCAATAAATAACTATTTCATTCTTTTTGCTCTGTCTAGTCTCTGTTCCAGGTCAGCCTCTCCAGGCATCAGTTCTGGTGACCCAGATGGGACATCAAGGGCTCTAGAAAACCCCTGGACTGGAGGAAGACCCAACTCCTGCCCCATACTCCCACTGGCACTCTGGGGGTGGGATGTGCAGAAGGTATCAGAGCCCAAGAACCACCGGGACTGGTACGGAGACTCGCGACTAACTGGATGAAAGGGGTATTTCCAGGCAACAAGGACCCTTTGGAAAGGCCCTCATGGCTCTGCAGGAGCTCCCTGGGGTGCCGTGCTCCCCACCAGGCGCCGCAGACGAAGGAGCGGGAGCGCTCTGTGCCTCGCACATCCCACGGACAAACAGCGCATCCCACGGCTCTGATTCACTCACACTCCCTAACCTGGGGAGCTGTGAGCGCTTGGGTGGCTTCCAAGCTCTGCCTATCTGTGCCTCGGCATCAAACCAGACTGGAAATAATTTCTGGAGACGGGGAAGGAGCTGCCCCAGGCAAAATTTTGGTGCATTAAATGTCTGGTGAAGCCCTGTGAGAGATACAAGCCAAATCAATTAGGAGTCAAGGCCTGATGCCCTTCTTTAGCTTTATGGGAATTTCCACCAACCTGCACTAGGAAAACTGTCTTCTTAGGAGTCGTACAAGAGTGAGGATGGAGGAGAGAATTTCCAAATATTTGAGGTGCCTCAGAGATGAAGCAGTTTGTCCTACTTTGTTTGATGGTTTTAAAGATGAACAGATATCATTACACCCTAAGGTAATGCCCAGAGCAGGAGACACCATCCCATAAAGATAATTGCCCAGGAGGGCAATTCCAGCTGCACAATGCCAACCTTGGCAGCCTTTCCCTGGAGTTTGATCCAGAGGCCATTTGAGTTCAGGACACAGACACTGCAGAGGTGATATATTACAAAGCACCACATTTGGTATGGACTTCTGGAGGTGTTGAAACACTCAGTGCCTCCCTGATCCCTTCTAGCACACAATTCCAGAATCCACAGGCTCAACATCTTTGAGTGCCGAAGGCCAGCATCTGAAAAGGATAACCCAACTTTCCCTATCTGTCTCCATGAAAACAGTCCCCCCAAACTGCCTGGGATTAATCCAGGGATCTTGACCATCTGCCAGCTGCAGCTCTGGAAGCAGGTGAGGGTTGCAATGGGTTTCCTGCCAGCACTATGCTGCTTTCCCACTTGACTCTGCAGCTTCAGGAGGTTGGACACGTTGAACAAGAGAACTGCAGTGTCTCACCCCAACCATGGAGAGCACTGTGTGATCCCCTGTCTCTGCAACTGTGGGATCTGCTCCCTGCAAGTGCATGGCAAAGGGACAGGTGACAGCAGGGAGGATGCAGCCACCATGCTCCATGTTTTCATGCAGCAGCCACAAGAAAACTCAGTCTTGGTTGCCCATCTGGAGAGCTCCTCTGGCTGCAGACTGGGCTAACACAAAACCCCAGCTCAGGACTGCAGGAGCGTGAGGGATCATGGAATTCCAGAATGGTTTGAGTTGGGAGGGACCTTAAAGCCCATCTCATTCCTCCGCCTGCCATAGGCAGGGACATCTTCCACTCGGCCAGACTGCTCAGAGCCAGTGGTGGTGGCTACAAGAAATACAGGTGGATTAGGTCCAAGCTGTTCCCCCTGGGAATCAGTGGGACTCCAGCAGCCAGGGAGCTGGGAAAGGTGGTTGTGCCCTGTGCTCCTGCCACCAGCACCTACCACCTCTCAGAAAGCAGCTCTGACCTCCTGGGAACCACGTTTTATCTCCATTTCCAGAAGAGTGGTTGCTACGGCAACAGAAATGGTTTGCATTTTTAAATGCTTCCTCAAGGACATCCATTAAGGAGGCTGATGATCAGGAGAGCAGAGCAGAGGGATGGCCCAGCCCTGGATAAGCAGGTCTGGAGCAAGCCCAGGTGTCCATACATGTAATATGTAATGCATGGATATTCTGGAGTGCAAAAGCCTCCTCTCCACACTCTCCTTGCAGAGAAGGCTGCTTGCATGTGCATCATGGAAGAGAAAATCCAGGCAGGAAAACTTACTGGCATCTTGACACAATCAGGGAAAAACAACCACAGCCTCATAAAAAAACCCCAAAACAACAAGAACAACAACAACAAAAAAGAAAAAAATAAGAAAGAAGGAAAAAAAAAAGGGGGGGTGGGGGGAAGAAGGAAAAGGTCTTTTTCTCCATAAGGTACTAAAACTGACTCCAGTGTTCTGGTTTAAATGGACAAGGACATTCAGGCAGCACTCGCCAAGTTTCCTTCCCAAAAAAGACTTACAGAGAAAGTCCTCTGAGGGATAATTAACTGGCTGACAGACAGGAAACGAGGATAAAAATAAGTGGAATATTTCCGCCATGGAAGGAGATTATCTGCGGGATCTCTTCCCATGATTGCACAGCAACTCACAGATCATAGAACTACTGCCAGCCAACCACTGCAACATGGGTTTGGATACCACCAGTGGAGAAGGGAGAGCTCCCAGGTCATGCAATCATCACAGAATGTTTGGGTTGGAAGGGACCTTCAAGCCCATCCAGTTCTGTCCCCTGACTCCTTCCACTACCCAAGGTTGCTCCAACCTCCAAAGTAGAGCATCCCCTAATTTTTTAAGTAAGTTACTTATGGGACACTGTGATGAACGGGGGGACAGAAAAAAGCAGCAACCAGTAGGTTTAAACCCAACATTTATGCCGTTAATTGGTTTTAAATCCCCACAGTGTCCTGAACGTGTTTTGCTTGGGTGCCCTTCAACACGCATGGGATGAAGGCAAATGGTGCAGATTGTCCGTGTGCCCATCCATGCAAACTCCAGCTGGAATGAATCACACCTGCCTGCCTCTCTCTGATGTTCACAAATGCCTCCCACCCTGGAAACTTTGGAATTTTCTCCTGGCTCTCAAACCAAGCTGGCACAGAGTTGCTCTGAAATCACACCCTGCATACGTGGACTGTATGGTCTTGGTGGCTTTCTGTGCTACTGGCTGAGCCAGTGGTGGCTACAATAATTACATGGGAGCATGTGAACCTCAGGGAGACAGAGGGAACAGACAGACTCGGTGGGAGAGGAATTGTGGAAATGAATAATGAAAAGGGAGAGCTGTGTGTGGAAATGGTGCATGGAAAACCTGCACAGGTGCCAGCCCTGGCTGGAGAGTCACAGCAGTCCAAAGGCACCTGGCAGGGACACTGGTGGCAGTGAAGCCATGGCCAGGCTGGACATGCAGCAGGAAAAGCACAGCTCAGGTACCAGCATTTGCTTGAAGGGAGAACAAGTGCGACATAAGAAGGACATGAAGAGGGTCCAGAGGGAGCCATGGACATGCTCCAAGGGCTGGAGCTCATCTGCTCTGGAGCCAGGCTGGGAGAGCTGGGGGTGCTCACCTGGAGAGGAAAAGGCTCCAGGGAAGCTCAGAGCCCTTTCCAGTGACTAAAGGGGCTCCAGGAGAGCTGGAGAGACACTGGGGACAAGGGATGGAGGGACAGGACACAGGGAATGGCTTCCCACTGTCAAAGGGCAGGGATGGGTGGGATATTGGGAAGGAATTAATCTTTCAGGGATTAATTCCACCCATCAGGGTTCCCAGAGAAGCTGTGGCTGCCCCTGGATCCCTGGCAGTGTCCAAGATCAGGCTGGATGGGGCTTGGAGCACCCTGGTCCAGTGGAAGGTGTCCCTGCCCTTGGCAAGGGGTGGGATGAGATGAGCTTTAAGTCCTTCCACCCCAAACAGTTCTGGGATTCTGTGATCCCCAAGTCTGACTGTCAAAGAGGCCATGGTGGGAGGTGTAGTTTGGACTTTTGATCCTGCCAGCCATGTGCATTGAAGTATTGGGAATGTCCCCAAACACTGATGGCTTGCTGGAGATGTTTTAATTACTTCCAGTTGTTTGTTTGCTTCTGTTTTCTAGGTTTCCATGGTTTGAAAGGTTCCTTGTTGACCAGCAGCCCTGGTGGCAAACCTTTTTTGAAAAAAGACCCTTTTGAAAGGGCTAAAGCAGATATTCTGTGCACTGATGCGATTTCAGAGCTGAGATTTAAAACCCAAGCAAGCAGACAGTGAGCTCTTGCTACAGACTGGGAGCTGTGGGGTTTGCTTCTGGAACAGGCCTGGTATAGGGGAGAATAAATTTTCTACCAGTGAGATCTCAAGTGCTACAAGTAAGCAAATTCCACCCTCCAGCCCCCAGAGATCTCCAGCCCCCAAACACACGTGTTTCTTGCTGCCCTGCTGCAAAGCTCCACATCTTCCCTCCTCCCACCCACCGGCTGTCTCTGCTGCAGCTCCCAGCCTTTCCCCAGGATCTGCTCAGCAAAGGATGCTCTTCCCTGAAAGATCTCCCCACAAACACTCTCCTCTCTGCTGAGGAATGCTCTGACACCAGAGCTGCTGTTTTCCCAAATCTTTGGGATCACTAAAGTTGGAAAAGCCCTCTAAGATCACCAGGTCCAGCCTTGCACTCCCAAATCCATGACTAAACCTTGCTACCCAGGCTCTGATTTTTGCCCATGTTTTGCCTTTACTTCTCCATTTGCAAAGAGAGAAGCACTGAAGCAACAATTTTGCCAGCAGGTCAGTTTTCTGCCTGTGTTGGTAACCCCACACCAAAGATGTTGGTGGAGGTGAAAGGGTTAAGGTAGGCTGGGGACAAAAGCAATGGATTTACTAAATGAAGCAGAAAATCCTACTGTTTTCTTTCCTGCCATTGCTGGAAAATATTTGCCTACTCTCCTCCCGACTTCTATCAAAAGCCCTGCAGGAAATCCAACTGTTCAAATCTGCTTTTCTAGTTACAATGGTTTCTAACAGGTCAAAGCACTCTTTGGCCAGCAGCAACCTCCTCTTCTCCCTCCCTCCCTCCACACCTGACATGGCAGGGCTTTAACACCCATCACTGATAACCACTTTTTCCTCCCCCCACCTAATCCACCTCAGCTTTTCCACCCTTAGAAATGTCCTCGAGGGTGGCTGAGGCAGAGCAAACAAGAGAATATCTATGAGGGATCCCTGCATTCCCAGTGGCTGGCTTTCTCCACAAATTGCCAACTCCTGCGGCCACCAAGTTTTCCCAGTGTTTGCAGGAGAAATGGAAAGTTCATTTTCAAAGAAAAGCAGTGGGATGCCTCACTCCCTGTGTGCTTCTTCCTCTGCAAAAGGAGCCATATGGCAGCACTTAACAGCACTCACTGTGCTGGAATGACTTGGCCTTCTGGCTCTCTCCTCCAAGGCTGCCCAACTGTGCAATTGCCACCAAGCTGCCACCTGCTGTCTCCCTCCCCGGGCTCCAAACTTCTGCAGGCAGCTTGGGAGGGCTGCAGTTCATTACCAGTCTCGGATTTACAGTGGTCTAGCTCAGTGTGACCACCCATAGCACCATGGTGCAAGGCACGTGTGTTCCTGCTGGTCCCCTACAGGTCACAGCTTCGCCCATGCTCTGTAAAACAGCATCTAGATTAGGAGGCTAGCTCTTCCTCCTCCTTTTCAGACCCCATCATGTGAATTCTTCTTGTCTTCTTTGGGTCAGGAGGCTTCAGAACAATTTTTCCCCTGTGTGGCATTGACCCTCTCCAAAATGAGCAAAATTCCAGGCAGAAAAAAATAGAAGGAAAACCCACCAAACCTGATAATAGGTTTAGGGTGATGCCTTGGGTTTCAGCTTTTATATTTTTCAGAATCTGTGTTGCTCAGTGTGTAACTGAAACTTCATGTTAGGTGTTAGTAAGTTCTCTTCACAGGGTAGTTCACAATTCCTTTCTAGCTAGAGAATCAAGGACAACCAGTACCCAAAAAGCAGAAACATCGGTGAGGGAAAGGGAGCAAGCCAGGGGAGTGAGAGTTCATAGCCTGGGGCTGTGGTTGGATAATTGACCCCACTATGTAGATGAATCAAAACTTATAAAAGTGTAAAAACTCGTGACTGGGATCCATCTTGGATTTGATTTGGATGTAGTCCTGGCCAGGCTCTTGCACTGCCCAAGGTGTATCCTTTCAATAAATACCTATTTCATTCCTTTTGCTCTGCCTAGTCTCTGTTCCAGGTCAGCCTTTCCAGGCAACAAGGGGAACATCAACATCTGCCAGTATCGTGACATGTTGTGTCACACCTGATCCCACATTCCAGCTCAAACCATGGGATAGACACCATGGTCTCCTCTGCAC
Organism: Cinclus cinclus; assembly: GCF_963662255.1. Lineage (NCBI taxonomy): Eukaryota > Metazoa > Chordata > Aves > Passeriformes > Cinclidae > Cinclus > Cinclus cinclus. The sequence goes on along the minus strand of NC_085066.1, from coordinate 9,403,599 downwards.
CAGGAGCACTTTGGAGTGGCCACAGGGTTCCTGGGGAGCAGCTGGTGAAGCAGAAGATGCTCTTCTCCTGTGGGTCACCTCCTGGAGCCAGGTCTGTTGAAAGGAGACTGGTGGAGCTTTGGCACCTCTCACAGTGGGATTCTTGGGGTGTCCTGTGCAGAAGCAGGAATTGGAGCTGATGATCCTTGTGGGTCCCTTCTGGCTCTGGATATTCTGTGATCCTGTTTCCACCAGCAGAGCTGTGTGTGGAGCAGACAGATCCAACAGGGATGGTCACAGACCTCAGGAGTTAGAAACAGCAGGAAAGGGGAGCCTGAAGTGCCCATAAAAATAATTCAGCCTCAGGAAACATTGTAAGAGAAGCCAGGCAGGTGTTAAATCACAACAGCAGGTATCTGCCTTAAGATCTTTCATACAACAGTTTTAACAATAAAATCCAGGTTTCTGCTTCCATATAGGAGAGAATAAATATTGGAACCGCTCACCATTCCAGCCCAAGCAGGGAGCAGGGTCTGGGTGGGCTGGCAGGGGAAAGTTAAGATTTTGCATGGGTAAGTTAAGCAGCAAGAAGATTTCATATTAAAGAAAAAATCATGTTTGTTGTTAAACTGGGTATAAACTGGAAGGGGAGGCTCACTTCACTCCCAGGAGAGAAGATCTGCAGTAGGTTTATGTGCAGCTTAAAGAGCTCACTTCACAAATTAATCCAGTTCCAGTGTCCTGGGGTACCTGGGATTACTGCAGTGGCTGTGCCAGGCTGGGGTTGTCTGTGCTGCTGTGTCAGCCTGGGCTCTGCCTTGGTGTCTTACACATCCTCCTCCTTTGGAGAGAAGGATGCAACCTGGGGGGGACCAGAAATGTGCAGCAGACAGCTCCAGTACAAACACCCCCCTTTTTTCTGGGCTCTGCTTGTCAGCTGCATTATCAGAGCTCATCATTCCTGCCCCAAACTTGCAGTTTGTGGGCACACAGTCAGACCACCTGAAGAGCAAAGAGGAACCTCTTCCATGGGGATGAGAACCACACTCTGGCGAGGTGGTGGCTCATCAAAGCTCTGCAGGATCCCTGCCAAGCACTGGATCAGGGGCTGCTTCACAGACAATGCAAGGAGAGCACCCATTAATTGGGCTCGCTTTGCACAAAGTCTTATTTTTAGTGCTCGCAAGTGGTGCCAGATTGGCAGCATTATAAATAGAAGACTCCTATTTATCCTACAGTCTCAGTACCACCGTGCTAAGTCAGTTTTACAACCTCAATAAATCCAGATTAGGTGCTCTCAAGGCTGTGTCACCATAGAAATAACATCTTCTCTGTGTTCAGACACAGCTGGGGAGGCTGCTGCCCCTGCACCCCAGCCTCGTGCCCTCTGATGTGTCATGATGTTGTCATTCCAACAAGACAGGGGATCCCACCTTCAGATCCCATTTAAAAGGTGATTATATACCTTACATTTTGGGGATTTGAGGGTTTGCCTCCCAGGACAGGGAGCATCACACTCTACACCCTGCCCCTGAATGATGGCCAGATGCTGTTCTGGGCAGGGTTCAGTCAGCTGAGGAAATTGTGCTGTCCTCAGCCACATCAGCTGCACCCGCAATGGCAAAACACCAGGGCTGGGAGTGAGAGCAGCCTGCTGCTCTGGAAAGGTGGGGGGGAAAGGGGTACAACAGGAAACACGTGTGGTTTGAATGGATAACTTACATGCAACAGTAAGATGTTTATTTTCTAATAAGCTGACTGTCAATAACAATTAAAATGCCAAATCAGGAATGGTTTGGGTTGGAAGGAACTTTAAAGATCATCTCATTCCACGGGCAGGGACACCTCCCACTGTCCCAGGTTGCTCCAAGCCCCAGTGTCCAACCTGGCCTTGGACACTCCCAGGGATCCAGGGGCAGCCACAGCTTCTCTGGGTACCCTCTGCCAGGGCCTGCCCACCCTCCCAGGGAACAATTCCTTCCCATTATTCTCTCTGGCAGTGGAAAGCCATTCCCTGTGTCTTGTCACTGCAGGCCCTTGTCCCAAGTCCCTGTGCAGCTGTCTTGGAATCTCTTTAAGCGCTGGAAGGGGCTCTACAATCTCCCTGGACTCCTAATAATTCTTCCCCTCTTAAAAAAAACAAAACAAAACAAAAAAACCCACCCTCTCCCTTTCCCTTCCACTTGTTTTTTTTTTTCCTGTCAGAGAATAGTTGCTTCATTTAATCTGTGGCATTATGACAATTCCCAGCACGACAAGCATTTCCTAGTGGTCACACACCTCCCTTTGAACTGGTTGTGCTGCTCCCAGGGACAGGGAGTGCTCCTCCTGCAAAGCCCAGCCTTCCAGGATACCTGCTTCCAAAAATGCCACCTAATTCCTCGTGCATCCACCTGAGCCCATACCGTCCTCCAAACCCCAGGCATGCTGCATGCCTGGAGACTGACTGGTCTTCCTCTAGGCTCTCAGCCAGGGAATGACAAGGGGAAAAGGTTTGGAAGGCTCCAGTTTCCATGGAATTACCTGCATGGGAACCAGTCTGTCCAGCTGCTTTGGGCTCTGCTGGGAGCCCAGGGAGCAAATGCACTGGGAAGTGGAGTGTATCAAAGAGCAGAGGAATTCCAGCAGCTGGAGGTTAGTGATCCTTTCATCCTTGAGGAGATTTTTGCCATTTCCAGAGCTGGAAGCCTACACCAGTACAAGCTTGGCTCAGGCACAGCACTTTGACTGGTCAGCTGCTTGGCTTGGGGTGAGCAGCCTGCCTGTGAGAGCTTAATTCTCCTCCTCACCTGACCTGGAACAGGGTCTGAAAGGAGGGCAGAACCCACCTAAAATGTGAAAAGATGATTGTGGATAGGAACAATCTTATTAATTTGATAATATCATCAAATGGCTTGGGTTGGAAGGGAATTAAAGCTCATCTCATTCCACCCCCTGCCATCAAACACCTTCCACCATCCCAGACTGCTCCAAGCCCCAATGTCCAACCTGACCTTGGCACTTCCAGGGATCCAGGGGCAGCCACAACTTCTCTGGGCACCCTCACAGGGAACAATTCTTTCCTAATATCCCATCTCACCCTGCCTTCTAGCAGTTGGAACCCATTCCCCCTTCAAAGCCTCTGGATCTGGAATGGCTGCTGGAGAGTCTGGAGGTTTGGGCTGTATTTTGTGGGCAGGGGAATGGAATTAAAATTCAAAGTGAGACAGGTTGAAAAGGAGAATGAAATAAAAAAACCCCAAATAAATAAACCATAAAAAATGGGATAAAACAAGCTTGTCAGTTATTTGCCAGGCATTGCTGTCCAGGTTCAGGGTCACAAACCTGAGCACTAAAACCACCACAGAGGTCATCACAGAGCTGCCTGTGCTGCTCAATAGGGGTTTCAGCCTACTCCCCAGTGCCCAGGAGAGGCACTGCATCACTCACTCACATGCCAGGATGAGATGAGGATCTGGGATGAGGATCTGGGATGACTGCTGGAAGGCACATGGGTGCCAGAGCTCCCCAGTGGGTGATGATCCCATTTCACAGCAGCTCCAGAGGTTTCAGAATGAGTTCCCTCTGTCTGAAATGAAAGCAGCAGCTTTCAGATGCTTTAAGAAAAATATTAAAAATTTTAAAAAAAGAAAAAAAAAAGAAAAAAAAAAGAATTTTGTTGAAATGTCTATTTTGGGATTAAAATCCTCAGTCTTTTCAGGACAGAGAGGATATTGTGCTGCATAAGGGTTGGGAGGGTGAGGTTCCCATCCACACCACCCCAGCTCCCATCCCCCCTTCCCAGAGGCATGGAAGCAGTTTGGTACCCCAGCAAGTGTGAACACACCAAGCTCAGGAAGAACAGCCCTGTGGCTACAGAAGGACAGCACAGGCTGTGGCACGCAGCTTCTTGGCGCTTCCCATTTGGAAAGGAAAGTGGAATAAAGAGCTGGAGCCACCCAAATAAAGCTATTAATGGTTGGGCAGGAGGGTGGGGTGTCCTGTGGCTTGTTAGCACCCCCACCTGGTCTGTCATCGCTGGCTGCCCTTCCAGGACAGCTCCAGCTCCCAGGGACATGCTGGCTCCTGCCAGGGCAAGTTTGTGCCTTGGACCTGCCAGCCCTGGCATCCTCTGCCTGCAGACAGGTCTCCTCCTGTTTCTCCTGATGTGAGGAACCTCTCACCAGAGGATGTGGAGGTGACACTTTACCTCATTTTCCATTAATTCTGCCTTGAGTAGAAGCGACTTGAGCCTGGAGGTATCTCCTGGATCCCATCTCCTGATAGCACACCCCACTCTGGGGGGGGGGTTGGTCTGGACCATACTGTGCTCATCCAAGGACAAGCAGAGCACTCAGCAGCAGTGCCTGTCCCTCTGGTTCCTGCCACAGAGCCAAGCTCCCAAACACACGCCAGGGTGCTCCAGAGGAGGAGCAAACAGGTTGGAAAGCTGACAGCTAGGTTGGCTTCCCTTGGATCTGTTCCTGAGCTGCCACTTCAGCCAGACAGAAGGCTGCTGCCTTATTTATTTCATAATTAAAGTGAAAGGCATCTTCTGGGAAGCCCATTTTCCTCATTTACCAAATGAGGTAAAAATAGTCAGCGGTTTGCCAAAGATTTATTCCTCCAGGATCCCTGGAATCCTTGTGAGAGGGCTGGAGTTCTCTGCTCCACCAGTCCTTCATTGCTGAGGATGAGGATGGCAATCCTGAGGGATGAAGCACACAACCCCCGGAATCAGCTGGAAAACACTGTTTTTCTCTGCTGGAACTCATTTCAAGCCTAGCTGTCCCACTGCAGTGACCATAAACTAGGTGCAAAGCAGCTCCTACTGAGCTGAGTTGCCATACTGAAAAAAATTAAAATCCATTGGGCAAATCCTACTCTCAGCTTCAGACCTGCCCTAGCACTGAGCTGGGCTAAGTCAGTGTTCAATCAATATGATCAGTATGAAGCAGTTTAATCCACTTATGCCTTGTTCAGTGGGAAGACAGCCCCTCCCCAGACCTGTGTTTCTGTCACAGCCACCATGTGCTGGGCATGGGCAGAAAAGATTGGAACAGCCTCCTGTCCCATCTCATCCCACAGAGCCTTGATGGCAATCCCAGGACTGTCCTCACCCCAGAGCTGAGGCAAATCCTGCCAACCATGAGGTGCAAACATGACACTGAGTTCAGTGGAGAAGGAACATGATATTCATCTTGGCATTCTCATTTCAAATCCTTGGAGATGAGCTCAAATCATCCCTCAAGCTGACCACAGGTTATTTTCTTCCTCGTGCCTCAGTTTCCTGCCACAGTTATGGGAAGGAATTGTTCCCTGGGAGGGTGGGCAGGTCCTGGCACAGGGTGCCCAGAGAAGCTATGGCTGCCCCTGGATCCCTGGAAGTGTCCAAGGTCAGGTTGGAAACTGGGGCTTGGAGCCACCTGAGACAGTGGAAGGTGTTTGATGGCGGGGGGGGGGGGGGGTGGAACTGGATGGTCTTTAAGGTCCCTTCCAACCCCAAACCATTCCAGGATTCCATCCTGACTGGGCCCAGAGGAAAGAGCTGTCTGGATATGCTGGCTTTGGCCCCATCCTTGTCCCCAGCAGGAGCAGCAGTTTGGTGTCACTAAACTGAAGCAGCCCCTGAGCATGCAGTTTATGTATTTCTAGATCATTAAGCCTTCTCCTAGCGACAGTGTTTAAAAGCCATGATGACGTTTCATTCCTTCCCCCCCCCTCTGCTGTTTGGCTCTTGAAAATTAAAAGATAAGCTTTGTAAATCTCACCGAGAAGAGGGAACTGTCACTTCAGCTTCAGAAGAAAAGCCAGCAAAGAAACAAAATTCCTCTTTTGGCAGAGGAGAAAAAAAAATCCATTATTAAAGGCTTAGAGACAAAGGCTCTCAACACAATTAAAGGCAAACCTAAGCCTTTGAAAGCAGAGGGCATGACACTGGAATACACACAAGAGGTAGAGATGAAAGCCTCTATTGTGGGGCTGCTGAAAAAGTTAAGGGAAAAAAATGAGGAGAGTTTCAATGGACGCATTTGCCTAAATCAAACTAGATGAGAAGCTTCCTAGAGAAGGGCTGGAGTCTTCCCATGTGTTTACACAATGCCAAGAGCTGCTGGGCTCAGTTTTAATTAGGATCCTGGGGCATTACTGGAATAACTTGGGCAGCGAGGGTCACAACGTTCATTAAGCGGAAAAAAAACAGGCCTCCAATATTTTCTGTGGGAAACTTTCCACCTGGGAAACCTAATCTTCCTCTCCAGCCTGCTAAACTGAAGCAGAAGATGTTTTGGTTCAGTGTTGTCAAGGCATTTTTTTCACAGGTGAGCGGGCTGGGGACACAGTGCTGCTCTCCAGGCACACAGGTGACTCTCTCAGCCCAGCAGCTGTGGCCACCTCTGGAAAACACTGAGCTTACCTGCCTCTAAATTAAGAGCACCATATCCAAGGAAAACCAATGTCCAGGATGACAGAAATGCTGTTGAAGTGCTTTGCTCCAAAACCTGCCCCTTGCTCTCGACCCCTCTGTGTCCAGCTAGCAGCACCACGAGCCAAACCCTCACCATGAGATGCTCCCAGCCCCCACGGAAATGTCCAAGACCCCTCTCTGCCACTTATCAAATCCTGTGCTGGTAAGAGACCATAAAATCATGGATTTGCCATCCACCTTCTCCTGCAACTGCCCAAAGCCAGGGTGGTCTGACCCTACATGGTTTCACCACACTGGGGAGATGATGTTTCTACTCTCCTGAACTCAGACTCCTCCCTGGGAGGCTCAGATGGCTTCAGCTCCCTCTTTGCTGTGGATCACACGGGCTACTGCAGCTCACATGTCTCTGGAAGGGGATGCACCACTGGTGGCTGCTTTTTCCCACCTGCTGTGTTAACACGGGCAGTTTAATTTTTATGAATGCTGGGTTTAATCCAGGGCTCTGCAAGGGAGTCACGAGTTACTTATACCCAAACTCAGCACCATTTTTGCGAGGTTCGAGGGGGAGGCTGTGAGGTAGGGACAGTGTACCTGTCATTACAGGTACCTGACTTTTTAATCCCAATTCTCCTCTCCATTGAAGCTCCTGGGATGGCTGAACCTGTTTTGGGAAGACTTGGGTGAAGCCATGCTGGCACACTTACATCATGCTCACAGCCACAGGCCAGGCTAATTCACTGTCCTCCACTCTGAAAGTAAAAGCAAGGTCCAAGGATGGGTTTAGATTATCTTTTTTTTTGTGTGTTTCCCGTTGGTTGGTTTCATCACCAAGGAGACCGAATTCCTACATTCACTGTTTTAGACATTTTGCCAGAACATAAATCCCGGCTGCTGTGCCAGTGACCATCACACACAATTACACAAGGAACGTGTTGTGTGCTGAGCCGGAGCTCTGCTCCCTCTACCTCTCATCTGGCTGGGTTTTTATGGCCATCCAAAGGGGAAAACCACATCCTCCGTGTCTGCTCCAAGCCCAAATCCCTCTTGACATCGTGGCACAGCGTGGTCTTGAATCACTCACTTCATATCCATGGAGAAAATCCTGCATAAAACACAATCAAGGAAAGGGAAAGAATTCTTGGTGTGCTCCTGCAAGAGCAGGTGAGGCACAAATTCAGAAAATACCACTGCTCTGTCTGTGCCCTAATCCTGGCTGATTTTTGTCCCTCCCCCCTCTCAACCCCACTCCCAAGTGTGAGATCAGTTTTCAAAGCACCACACAGCAGCACCGTTGGATGGTGTTAATGGGAATTCTGTGCCCGGGATGCCTTTCAGAGCGCTGGACTCAGAGTCCCCCAGGACACATACTGTCTCATGTTGTTTGCCTGATGCCTGTCACACTGGGCTCCATCTCCATGGCAATCCTGAAAATCCAGCACCTGACTAGAAAATGGGAGGCAGAGCTCCTGCAAGGAGGGCAAGGCAATGCCTGCTGGACGAGGAGATACATGGGGTGTTTGCCACGGGTCAGAGATGCTGTCGGGGCTCTCAGAGCTGTGAAACCTCAACACAAACCCACTTATATAAATGGTTACCTAATGATGTATCTCCCCAGATCTGCATCACAGGGAACTGAGCCGCAGGAGAGGCGGCTCCAGCAACGCACCAGCGAAGACGTGTCAGGAGGAATTTGTGATCCTGAGTGCTGGAGGTTTTGGAGGTGAAAGTATTGCCTCTCTGAGGCCCCCAAAAGAAAAAGCCAGCAAGCTGTTGTGCTTTGCAGCAGAGAGATCCCCCCCGTACACTGCTCAGTGTCTCTGCATTTGACCTCCTAACCTCCTAAAATGCAGCCCAAACATATCTGGTCTTCAGGACTAGCTTTTTACACCAGCCCTTGTTCTGTTCTCCTCTAGAATCAGCAACAAAACCATTTCTTGATGCAACAGCTGGTTTCCATGATCTTATTTTCAAGCCAGCTCCTTAAGAGATACTCCCTTCCCCTCCCCCTCATCCCTGAATTTTAGCTGTGCTCCTGCTCCATCTGGTCCCTCTGTGCTTGGAGGAGTGCCAATACTTCCTAGGAAAGGAAAGAAAAAAACAAAACAAAAAACCAAGAACTCCTCTTCAGTTTGGGATTGTTGGGAAAACGTGACCAGGCAGTGGCAAGTCTGTCCATTTTTCAGTTCTGATACTGGAGCATCCCAGGAGTCTTCCAGCAGCTCTGAGCCTGTGTCTGCTGCCAAGTGAAGGTGGTCTCCAGTCCCCTGGGCACCTCTGTGTACCCCTTGTCCCAGTCTGAGGTACAGAGAGAGAAACTGAGTAGGTGACACTACATGGGAAAACATTCTACTGGGGTTTTAACCTGCTTGCAGACATCAGGTGTTCCTTTCCTTCTGCTCTTCTCCCCCCCTAAAAATGAAACACAGCAACTTCTAAAGATGCTGGTGAGAGTAGAGGGAAATCCTGAAAGATTTCTCCATAATCCAGGAGACTGTGGCATAATTTCTTACCTGTTGAACAGAAACCTGCTGCACCAGCTCTGCTTTCCTGCTCCATCCTGCCCCTGAGTTTAGCAGCAGCACCACATTTTTAGGATCAGTTAGAGAGAATACGTGGTTTGCCATTTCTAGCTAAACCTGAACAGACAAGCATCCTGGAAAACATCAGGAAGCCCAGTCCAGGATGAAGTAAAGGCTCTGGGGCACTTCCTATTCTTGCTGGTGTGAGGAAAAGTTCTTTTGTTTTTAGGACAATAGCTTCCTTGCCTCCAGGGATCCTGGTTCCAGCTCCTTTCTTGCCTGTGTTACAGCTCAGGAATGAAAAACAAAGAAGGAATTGAGGAAAGCAAGTCCAAGCAGCCCCAGGAAAGGGTGGGTTTGTGCTCTCCTGAGCACAGGCTTTGTTAGGGCAGCCAGGGAGGTGTGAGATTATGGCAAAGGGGATTTTCCCTGCAGGCAGCAGCCACTTCTTCCACTGTCAGGCAGGAAGCCCCGTGGCAGTGACCCCTGGTCCCCTATGGTGGCCGTGGCAGGGCTTGTCACAGGGTCTGGGCTAGTGAGACCCATAAGGGACAGGGATGTAAAATCTCCAGGGTTCAGGGCCATCCCTGGAAGCTGAAGTCCCAAAAGCAGGGCGGGCCAGCTCAGTTTGCCTCTCTGCCAGCAGGCTGTCCTCATCCAGCTCCTGTCCTCGGCTGCCTAATCCGAGGAGACAGCAAAGACACTCACACTGACAGGCATCCTCCTGGCAGTGAGGCTGTGCCTGCCAGGGAAGTGTCTCCACCGTGGCTGAGCATTCTGAGCTCCGGGATGGGGGTGATGGGTGCCCAGGCAGGGGAGAAGGCAGCTGGTTCATGCCACGCTGACTTGCCAGGAGAACGAGTTCCCCGTTGAAACCAGCACAGCCCAGAGAGGTCTCAGGTGCAGGAGGGAGCCCAGGAGCTTCCCAGGAGCAGCAGAGCTGGAAAAGGATCGTTCTGTGCTTAGAAACACACCATGACACAAGTTACGCTTATCTTCTAAACCAATAAAAAATCACGGAATTTTTCAGGTTGGAAAATACCTCCAAGATCATCAAGTCCAACTGTTCCCCAAGCACTGCCAAGGCCACCACAAAACCATGTCCCCATGGCAAACGTCCAAGTGCCTTTTGAACACCTCCAGGGGTGGGGACGCCACTACCCTGGGCAGCCCCTTCCAATGCCTGGCCACCCTCTCCATGGAGAAATCCTTCCTGCTGCCCAATCTAAACCAGCTCTCCTCCTATTCCCTCTCCTCCTGCCCCTGTTCCCTGGGAGCAGAGCCAAACCATCCCACTCCTGTCAGAGAGTTGTACCGAGCCACAAGGTCCCCCCTGAGCCTCCTTTTCTCCAGGCTGAGCCCCTTTCCCAGCTTCCTCAGCAGCTCCAGAATCTCCCAACCCTGCCCTCTAATGCACACAGGCACATTTTTATATCCAGTTTAAAGGGATTCTGGATCAAACCCAGCCATCAACAGGGCCTTGGATCCCTACTGCTTCCCCATCCTGGCAGCAAGGAGATTCCCGGGCTTCCTGGACACAAAACCAGGTTTTAGAAAGCAGTTCAAAACCTTTCTCCTATTAAGAAAGATTGATAGCCAAAAAAACCCTTTTCTGGGTGGTCATATCCATCCCAGTTTTGTAAAGTGAAGGAGACAAATCCTTAAACAGAGTCTACAGTGAGGATGCCATGGCTTGGGAAGGTCCTGCTGAAGGGAGCAGAGAGGTTCCTACCCCTTCCACAAGCCTTGGAGCAAAGAATAAGTTAACAGCCCTCTGAGCCACTGAAAATTATTTGTGAGGAATCTGTGAAAATTATTTAGATGTTAGGAACCATAATTAGGCTGATTTCCTTGAAAGGAGAGGAAAAATTAGGGACTCTCGCATCCTTCAGTGCCACCATCCCATCTTAGCTGAGCTCAAAGCACAAGTTACACCTGGTCAGCCACAGCAATCCTTTCTGGAAAGGACCAACAAGGATCGAGTCCACCCCAACAATCCCACCCTGTGCATCCCTGAGACATTGTCCAAAAGCTCCTTGAGTTCTGGCAGCCCTGGGGAGCCTCTTCTAGGTGCAGGAGAGCAGCCCCAAGCCTTACTTTCAAGACTTCCAAGCCCCAACCTCAGGCTGTGGCTCGCTGTACCTTCTGCTGCTCAACTGTCCCTTCCCTTTGAACCAGGTCCAGCATCCCTCCTGCTCCTCAGGACATGTGGATGGATGGGCCTGGATGTGTCACACAGCAAAGCAAGAGGCAGACCCTGGCACATGGAGCAGGGAAGGAACCCTCCCCTCTCTACAGGACATGCATCTGGATTTCATCAAGCTCGTGGCAGGCTGAAACCCAGAGTGAGCTCTGAGTTGATTAACGACATGGCTCTTGAGGGATTGATTAATGTGGGGGGACTCATGGGGGTCAACAAGCCTTGCTCAGCCAAGTACTGATTAAAGGAGATAACAGCCTGGAAAATACCTGGGGGGGGCAAAAAATCCTCTAGCCTGTTGTGAGGAGGTTGGCCAGAGGTTGGCCTGGAAGTCTGGAAGTGAGGAAAAGGAGATTGGCCTTGCCAAGCACTACGGATGCTGCAGCACTCAGGGGGCAGAGGGTGACACAATGGACAAAGCAGCCCCACTAAGAAGGGGAGGACCCACTCTACAATCCCATAGGGGCTGCATAGCTGCATGAAGGGTTGGAAAAGTTGCCTTTCTCACAAGAGAAACCCGAAACAGGCCTGTTATCCTGTAGGGACGGGGTCAGACCTGGGGCTCTCCTGGCTTTTCTCCCTGTGTCGTGTCCCCAGAACAGCTGGCCAGCTGCAGATGGGCACTGCCTGCTGCAGCAGTAGCAAGGATTGAGAGATCCCAGCAGCTGCATGGGGCCCCCTCTCCCCAACAGCCCATGCAATTTGCAGAGTGATTCAGCAGGGTATTGATTTAACTCTCTGCAGACAAATGGCCTCTCTCTCTGGGCCACGCTCTTTAGTGCAGGACTTCAGTCTTGGGCATTAATATTTTAATAGATTTACAGTGAAGTCGCTTCACCTCAGCAGGGAGAGGGAGGGAGGGAGGGAGGTGAGGGCAGGGATGGGGAGATGCAGGAAGGGAAGCACAGGCTGAGAGGTTTGGATTTTCTGCAAGCAGGCTACAAAATCGAGGTTTTTCAATGTAAAGAGGTTCCCACTGCTCTTAATTCCCATTAGCACTGCACCAAAAGCAACACCCTTGGCTGTAGTTCTCCAGCCTGCAGCTCAGAGGAAGATGAGGGATTAGTCATGGCATCATTTAGGTTGGAAAAGCCCTCCAAGGTCATTGAGTCCAACCAATCCCCCAGCATTGCCAAAGCCACCACTAACCTGCATCCCCTAGTGCCACATCCACACAGCTTTTAAATCCCTCCAGGGATGGGGACTCCACCATTGCTCTGGACAGCTGTGCCAGACAACTTCTTCCCATGAATAAATATTTCCAAAAATCCAATCTAAACCTAAACCAAGATGAGCTACACTGGGGGAGGGCACTGTCACCAGCATCCTCTGGCTTGGGTGAGGCATGCACCTCACCAAAAGTCCTCTGCTCTCATTCAGCAGCACAAGAACTCCTGGCAGAGGGGCTTTTCCATGGTTGCAGAGCACATTTTCCCTCCAAAATATATTTTTTTCCCCATTTTTCCCTGTACAAAGCAAGCAGCACACAAACCACAAGCCAAGATCTCAGCCATCCTTGCCTTGGAGGAATCCAGGATGATTTACCCCATCTGGGAGGAGGCATCTCCAAACTGGAGATATTTCATCACCACGTGGCTACTGTGACAGCTTGAAACGGAATCCTGTAGCACCAGGAATCATCTGTATCCCAAATCCAAACATCCTGTGTCATCCCCTGCAGCAGAAACCAACTGCTTTCTTGGCTGTGAGCTTTGAGAAGGGGAATGACTGCTTTCTGCAAGGAGCAGCCATCAGTAGGATAATGCATGGAAATGGCGCCAGCCCAAACACCCAGTTCTGCCTCTCTTTATCTCCAGAATCCCATCCTTACATGGAATTACTTCTCCAATGAGTCCATTCCTAACACAAAAAGTTTGGGATTTCCTGTCTGTTCTTGAGCAGCCTTTGTCCCCTCTGCACTGTGGAAGAAAATCCAAGCTGCTCTTTTCTCCCACAAAATGGGAATCTGCCCCAAAACCAGATGGAATAGAGACCTTTAACAGTATAATAAACTTAATTTTTCAGTACAGCCGCTGCTACATCTCCTGCAGACCTGGCCTTCAAGCGAATGAGTTTTGATGGAAAAATGAGGCAGGAATTCCATAGCTGCAGAGGTTCCAGTCATCTTTAAAGGATGAGCTCATCTCAACGCTTCTCTTACATTGAACTGAAAATGTTTTCTTGCAACCAGGACTAAACCACAGCATCCCAACTCTATCCCACCCTCCTAAACAAACCTCAAAGTTCAACAGAGAGCTCTGATAATAAATAAAAAAGCCAAAGCCACCCCAGAACCCAAAGGGAGAGTCACAAACAGCACCTATTGCTCCTTGAAGTTACCCAGACAAGTTTGAGCACCAGTGCTTTTACCCCTTTGTCAAAGCTGGTGATGAAGAACCTCTTCCACCCCACCAGGTAAAACACACTTCCACTACACAATAGTCCTGAACCCACAGCGCCAGGAAGGCTGCATTTGCTCAGAGATTTCCAGGAAATGAGTCAATCAGCAGAGGAGAAACACTGCATTGAGAAAGGGAATGGGAATTTAAAGGGATTCTTTTCAAGTTAACCATCAGAGACGTCTGAGATTCAGAAGCCACTGAATTTGCCCTTAGGCTATGGGGAATGAGTCATTTTCTTTTTTCTCTCTCGGTATAAATGTCACTCCTTAGTGACTTCACCTTTTTCTCTGCATTGCTGGGAGACAGAATCGGGCACTACTTAAAGGTTTTTAACACAGGGAGAGGGTTGTTGTCTGCCCAGCTGGGTGTTTATTATATTTATTATCATTTTTCTCCTATGCCTAGGGTTGGAAGCAGAGGGGCACTGGGGAGGGGCTTCTCTGCTGCTTTGGCTGGGATGGGAGGAATGTGGGGGGACCTTGGAATCTGGTCTGCAGAGCAGATGGCTCCAGCTCTCCACGAAAGTGCTGCCTGTATCTAAGCACAACTTAATCCCTACCCACAGCTTCACGTTTTCGAGAAATGAGTAGCAGAAAGACACTTCTTCTAGCCAAAGATCTCAAAGGGAGTCTGAACCTTAGGAAATAAATCAGCCAGGACAGGGAGCTGAGCCACAGTAGCAGCACAGCACCAAAGTTAGGAGACCCTAACCCTGGACACATCCAGGTCCCACACAACAACCCAGGATTCAACAGCCCCAGGGGGGGTTAGATCTCTGCATGTCCCATTTAGCCCAAGGAGTAACCCAGTAACTTAGAAGGCTCTTTCCAAGATCAAGGGACTGAGTGGAGCCTGCCTCCAGTAGGAATATATGAACCAAAAAGACGCTCCAAGGGCTGAAGCCCCTCTGCTCTGGAGCCAGGCTGAAACTGGATGTGTTCACCTGGAGAAGAGAAGGCTCTGAGGAGACCTCAGAGCCCCTTTCAGGGCCTAAAGAGGCTCTGGGAGAACTGGAAAGGGACAGGGCATGGAGAGCCAGGACACAGGGAATGGCTTCCCCCTGCCAGAGGACAGAGTTAGATGGGATATTGGGGAGAAATCCTCCCTGTGATGGTGGGGAGGCCCTGGCACAGGGTGACCAGAGAAGCCTCAGATTCCTCACCCCAAAAGTATTCCAGGACAGGGCTTGGAGCAACCTGGGATAGTGGAAGGTGTCCCTGCCCATGGGAAGGGGTGGAACAAGATGGTATTTTGGGTTCCTTCCAACCCAAGTGTCTCACCTGTGGAAGGAAAGCACAAACCATTGCAGGTTGGTACCTCTGCTGGAGCTGGGGCACAGCTGTGGGGACTGGGATAGAACATGGGGTCCTGCAACTTAGCAGGAATCTGGAAAGGTAGAGAAAAGGAGCCCATGACATTTCCTGAGATTGTGTCACCAATCTCCCACTGTTGAATGAGTACATCTCAGCAGGAAAATGGAAGAGAAGGTTTGGGAGCACCAAACGAAACAAAAATCCCCCTCTCTATTTGAAGCCTGCACTGATGGCAGCCCTTACATTCAAGCTGCCAGCTGAAGCCTTGTCCTGCTGTCTTCCCTGCTGGCACCACAGGAGCAAGGCACAGCAGCACAGGGATGCACCCTGCCTCCCTGATGCCCTTTTTTAGGGAAGCTGTTAAATCAGGCTTCACCCTGACTCCTGCCCTTCCACCATCCCAAATAATTCCTAGTGAGGGCCATGTATCAGGAAGGATGGGATTGATCATTCTCCAAGGAGCTCTGAGGTGTTCACAAAGCTGCAGAGCCCAGCTCTGGGTACTTTACAGGATCCTCTGTGGCTAAGGGAAACCTCTGCCTGTGCTTTGGCTTCCAGCAGGCTGAGCAACACAAGAAGCTGCTCTGCAAAATATGTGTGGTATAAGTACATATTATATTATTGGCTTTTTGCAAATATTACAATAAATGCTATATGTTTAATGTTGGAAAACTTTGCTGTATGAATATAGTTTATTTTAGTTCTGCTATTAACAAAACTTAGAAATAGTAGTGTGAGAAATATATATTTTTCTTTGACTATAACATAGTGATGTAATTTTGTTTTGTAACTAACAGAGAATAGTAAAAAGATAATCAGAAAATTCTTCACATCCTTGGATTATCCTATCTGGATGAAGACAGAGGTGACAAACACCAAAGCCACAAAGAAAAAAAAAATTATTTACAGGTAGGGGGGATGAGGTGATGATTTTGAATTATGCATAAAAGTCTATGAATATGCAACAGATTGATGCATTTTAAAAGTGTTTTCTAAGTTAGTGTATGCTCTTGACTGAATGCCAAGCACCCAGCCATATAACCTTTTGCTTTATCGTTTGTCTCTTATTGTCTTCTATTAAACCTTTTAAAATCTACCAGGAAAGTGAACCTCATTTTTCACAGTGTGTAATCCTGGAGAGTTTTTTTCCAGCTGATTTTTAATGAGATGTGGTCTCCCTCCTTACCAAGCTCCCCTTCAGATTAACTTTGCTCCCCTCCTGGCAGGTTGAATCCCCACCAAAAACACATCTCAGAAGCTGCAAAGGAAAGGGAAAAAACACACTTTCCCCTCCAGAGCAGGAGCACAGCAGAGAGGCAGCTGCACCCTGTGCTGCAGGGATGTGCTGGGCACCTAATTGCACACACACATTCCCACCAATCCATCCCCTAATTCATCCCACATGCATCTGAGCACAGAACTTTGGCTTTGATGCACCCGCCTGTGTGAGGAAGCAGAGCAGATGTGGAGTTATCAGCTCCACAGGGCACACAGTTGCCTTTGGCTGAGGATGAAGGCACCTTTCTGCTTGGGACAAGGACAGCTGGACTCAGCTGACGTTCCCCCAAACCCCCTGGGCCAGCGGTGCTCTCTGTACTCAGCAGTACAGAGCCTGACCTGTGTTTCAGATTGCCTCCTCAGCAGCCAGGGGTTCTGAAGAGTTGGTTTCTGTGTCTCCACACACAGCTGCACCCCCAGATTTCCACCCAGGACACTCAGTCCCTTCTCAGAAGCCCTTCAGTGTGTGCACATCCCATGGTCTGCTCCAGGCACAGCGTGTGCAGTGTTTCCCATGCAGAGCAGAGCACAGTGTGACATTTTTTGGACACTTCCAGGCATGCTGACTCCACCACTGCCCTGGGCAGCCTGTTCCAAGGCCTGACCACCTTCTCAGTGAAGACGTTTTTCCTGCTATCCAATCTAACCCTGCCCCAAAGCAGATGAAAGGAACACTCTCCCTGCCTGGCTCTGAACTACAGCAAACTGCTCCTCCCCACCAGGGAAGGTTCTTCCATGACATGCAGATGGTGGGATGCTCCCAAATCTGACACAAATGGTAAATACAGGACTGACATGCCTCAAGTGAGGCATAATTTATAGCTGTAATGGTGCAGAAATGTTTTTGGCATAGGAATCCATGAATCCCAGAATGGTTTGGGTGGGAAGGGATTGCCAAGTTCATCTCATCCCACCCCTTACCAAGGGCAGGGACACCTCCCGCTACCCCAGATTGCTCCAAGCCCCGTCCAACCTGGCCTGGAACACTTCCAGGGATGGGGAAAGACTACTCCTATCCCATGGGAATACTCTGGAAATAAAGGGTTGGGAGGAAGACAAAAAAGAGATACAAAGCTCCCCATCAAGACATAACTTCACTGCAGCCTGGCCCTCTTTGAGGCATCTGTCCTTCACGCAGAAACATGGTGGACACCTCTAAAAGCAATTTTTGTCCTGCCTTTTGCAAGAGAAGCTTTAGTTACAGCAAAAACTTCACAAGAGCTTTCAGTGGGGTGGAGAAAGTGCCTTGGTAACGTCCAGGGTAATTATAGTGCTCAGTTTACCCTGAAGCTCCTGAAGGCCAAGGAAATTGCTATGGGCAATAAATAGAAAAGGGTGGTCTGGGAGCCTGGCCTCCAGCACAAAGTCCATAATTTCAGACTGGAAAGGAGATGTTAATCTTTTTCTTTTATTTTCTTTTATTTTTTTTCCCTAGTACCATTTGAAGTAGTTTTACTTAAAAACCCACATCAAACCTAGCCCACTCTTTACTCAAGTACAAGATTTTTGGCTTGGTGTGTCCTTGAGCTGCTGTTCCAGCCTAGGAGGACAGTGGCTTACTGGATGCCTCAAGATAAAAAAGAGAACTATCAAAGTCTGAACTCTCCTCGGACCACCTAAAATTCACACTACATAATGATTTCATTAAACACACATTGCCACAGCAATACCACCAAATTCCCACTAACCACACACACGCAGGAGCATCTATGGACAGGACATGGACACAGGAGAGCAGCCCAGAAAACTTACAGCTCCAGAGCTCAGTTACCTGTAGGTTACCAGATGCTGCTGAACATGGACCACCTCAATGCAGAGGTGGATGCCAGTGCATCCCTATTTTCCAAAGGATGGGAAGAAGCAAGGGGAGTTTCTCGATCTTTGTCCCACTCCTTCAGCTTCCAGCAGCAAATCTATCCATAACACAAGACTGGCTTCTCAGGAAGAAATAAGGAAGCATCAGAGCAGAGGTTTTCCTAGCCACAAAATGCTCTTCCCCCCAGACTGTGTTCTTGGCTTCCCAAATAGGAAGGTGTGGAAGCTGAGGAGCCCATATTTAGTTTTTCCCAGAACAAGCTCAGATTTCAGCCTCTTTCCGTAAGACACAGAAACCTGCAGCAGATCAGAGCCCAGGCAGCCCTTCCAGTCAATGCCTTCAGGATAGAAATGCCTCTTCTGCTCCTGTCAAGCAGGAGCCACTTGTCTCCTCTTCACATGGCAACTCCCTCATGTCAGTGGGAAAGGCCTGGGACAACATGCTTGAAGTTGGGAAGGACTATCCATCCCACCTGAAGGAAGCAGAGCAGCTCCACAGTTACTGAGCATTGTATGGCACAGGAGAAATAAAAGGGATTAATTAAAGCAGTGGCAGCACAAAGAAAGCACTGGGAGGTGCCAAGCCAAAATACAGGGTAACAGGGATTTGACTTCCCTTCTGAAGCACCCCTCACCTTTCAGCACGGTGTTTTGCCATCTTTTAAGTTCTCCTGCTTGAAAATTTGGTGGCCACTCCGGCTGGTCATGCCTCCTGCCACAAAGTGTTTTACCTGCTGAACTTTTTCCACCTTGCCCAGTCCTGATCCCACTGATTGTCAAAGGCATCTTCCTCTCTTTGTTAGAGCAAGCTGACACCACTTCTTACTTTGCTCAGTGTATTCTCCCCCACTCTATTCCTGACTCTTCCCCTTCTATTGGTCCAATTCCAGCCTCCCTCATTGATGCCAGAGCTCACAAATAAGGGATGTAACAATGAAGCCGCACTTTATGGCTCAATATTTGATGTAAAAGTTTAAATGAGCTGCTGTAACAACAGCTCACCTACATTTCATCTTCCTTGAGAAGTTTACCCCAGAAAACACCTAGAAGTAAATTAACTAATCCTACTGAAGCACTGGTAGGAGATCAAAACCCACCAGAAAAAGCCCAAAATATCCTCTGGTCCATGCCAGTTCCAGGTGTTTTGAAAGGAGGCCCATGCAGAAAATCCTGGTGACATGGTTTAATGCTGGGCTTGGCATCTTAGAGGGCTTTTCCAGCTTTAATAGTTGTTATTTCACCTTCAAGCCTCCCCCCAAAGGCAGCTGCACTGTGAGTCTGCCTGGCTTTAAAAATCAGCTCAGCCGAATTGATTTTAAGCCAAGCAAAAAGCCTCACAAAAGTAAACATGACTTTTAGTGAAAAATATGACCCTGTTACCTACCATCTGAGGATCTCACTGCCTCAGAGCCTCTCAGAAGTCACAAAATTTCCAAGTCCACTCAGGTTTTGCTCCCTTTTCCTAGAAATTCTTGATGGTCCCTGGGTAGGATTGGCTTACCAGCATCACTCTTATTAGGAATGGGCTGGATTAGCCCATGCACCACCCCAGTGAGGACAATCAGACCTTATCATTAATCCCAAACAGCATCACAGAGAACAGGCCTGGTCGAGGAGGGAGGCATCATTAGCAAGGGCCACAATTAAGCCCAGCAGTGCCACTGCTGTGAGCATTTCAGACTTGTGAGCACTGCTGGGAATGTTTCAGAATGAAGGAAGAGGGATTTATGCTTGGCCAGCCTGGTTTAGTCCCACAGGGAGGCAGCCAGCAGTGAGGAAGGAGACAAGATGCTGCAGAGGTATCCCAGGGACCACCCACTGCAGCAGGGTGCTCTCAATTTGGGTCCAGCTGCCCCACAGCTGGTACAAGGGGCAGATACTGGGGACAGAGAGTCACACAGGAAGCCCTCACAGAACCTGCGTGAAGAGCTGAGGTCCTGCACCCAAGACCAGCCCTCTACCAGCAGGCAGCAAGTAAGCAGATGTTTAATCAAGGTGTGCACATCTTTCTCTGCCTTCAAAAACTGGATCTTACAGCGTGCTGCTTACAGGTGCAGCCTGATAAAACACAGAAAATCCCATGCAAGAAAGTGCAACACTCACTGGAACTGTACCCAGATGAACTCATGGAAGCTGGACTCAGGCACAGAAAGCAAATCAGGGTTGAGGTTGGGCCAGAGCAGCCCAAAATGTTGTCAGGAGCTGCAGCACTGTTGTTTCCTTGACCAAGCCGGTAGCAGTGAGGGATGTTGGTGTCACCATCAGCACACACTATGCCCAGCTCTCCCACCCACCAGCAGGACCAGGAATTGCACACACAGATGTTCACTTCTTCCTCTCAATTTTCCATATAAGCTCCATCACCTGCATTCATCCACCTTTCCCCTCAAGAGCCACACCTGCTTCTACAGCACGGCAGTCTTAGAACCTGCTCACCTCCATAATTCCTCTTGACTTAAAACCCAGAAATAAAACTTCTGATGCCTTAAGGCTGCCCTGCATGTGGTCAGAGTTCACATTTGCTATATCTGGCTATAAAAATGACCCTTTCTTTCCACTGGAAAAACAATTCAGCTGTCAGATATGATGACCAAAGACGAGCATTGTTTTTTGTAAACAGAAAAGCTTTTAAAACCTGGCCCCTGAGTTGGTGTGAACTCCTGGGACGATGGGGAATTGCACATATTTTATGAACTCTGGTGAACTCACACTGCACATTCCTTATTCATTCCTCTCTGCAAAGTACTGCTCAGAACTTTTGAAAAGGTACATTTAACTGACCTGAAACTCCAAACTCTTACAAAGAAACAAGAACGGGGCTTGATTTCAAGAGCTCAGTCTGGAGGATGGTGACTCTAATGAACAGCCAAAAGCCCTGCTGGACAACCTGGACCTTGGGCAAGGAGAGTGGCAATGCCAGAGTGCAGGGATGGATGGGATATTGGGAAGGAATTGTTCCCTGGGAGGGTGGGCAGGCCCTGGCACAGGATGCCCAGAGAAGCTGTGGCTGCCCCTGGATCCCTGGAATTGTCCAAGGCTAGGTTGGACACTGGGGCTTGGAGCAGCCTGGGATAGTGGAAGGTGTCCCTGCCCCTGGCAGGGTTGGAATGGGATGAGCTTTAAGGTTCCTTCAAACCCAAAATGTTCTAGGATTCAGTGCACTGAGACCCATGGACAGGCAGAAATTCAATTGAACCTGTGGTTTCCTTGTGCTGACAAGGCCACATCAGTTTATGGGGCAAATTGTCACCTATGTCCTTTGAGAACCTCGGTGCTGGGATACGATCCCACCCCCAGGGAAAATACTGATCTGCAGAATGAGAGGGAAGTGACAATGGCTCATGGCTGATGGCAAAGGGAACACAGAGCCAGTGTCACACAGAGCCAGTGTCACTCAGTCATGCAGCAACCACAGCACAGCCACCATGCTGGCACGGAACCCTCACACACAAAAGGCACCTCCTTCATGCCAATTAAATTTAGGATTAGACTTCCCCGCTCCTACCCCCCCACCCCCTATTTTGCCTTTCTCCAGGATCTCTTGAGGCTTCAAAGGCACTTTTTACATCACACAAAGATGTTTTCTCATTACAGGGAGCAAGCTTATCAAAAAAGTGCTGCTTAATTCCACCCTTCAGTCCATAAGCAGTGACCCAGATTCCTGATCTCCATTAGGAGTAGTTGGCCCCTGAGAATTTCAGGCTGGATAACCAGACTGGGAGACTGCCAAAACAAGGACATGACGCAGTGAGAGGCAGAAAGAGCCAAAACAGTCCAGGAGTTTGGCTTTCACAGTGGTCACGGCCAGGTCAAGTGCCCAGAGATGGGCTCATTCCCTGAACTCCAAGCCCAAGGAAGGGATATCCCACCCTCACAGGCTGCTGCAAGCTTAGACCTAGTTGGAGAGCTGTAGTAAGAGTGCAGTAGTGACCAGCAGAATATTCAAAATTACTCAGGAACGGCACCAATTGGCTCTGGTTGGCCAAGTCCTCTCAGAGTCTTGTTTCCAGACTGCCAGGCACAACAGGGGAAGGTGGAATGTGAAATAAAACATGGAGAAGTTACAAAGAAACCAAAGAGATGAGTACACAGAGAGGCAGCCAAATGCTGCAGTCACACTGGGCTGTGCAGCTTCATCATAAATCACATTTCCTCCTCCAAATGTGTTCTACACACTCCAGCCAGACCCCGAATAGTTTCTCTCTGCTGTGTCACACTAACAGTCAGGCTGCTGCTGTCAAACTGTGCCCCACATCTGTCCCCAAAGAGGGCTTGGGATTAAATCCCCAATGTAATGGATGCTCCCTGTCTCTTGTCAGGAGGGTTTGCAAGTTGTCCCTCCTCAGCCAGGTGAGAGAAGCACAGCTGGGTGGCAAGATGGGGACAAACATTTTAGGAGGAGCTGTTGCCATGGGACAAGAGCTAAGAGACAGAAACCTCTCCAACAGCACCTCCAGGAGACTAGAATCATAGAATAGTTTTAGCTGGAAGAGACCTAAAAGCTGATCCCATTCCACCCCCTGCCATGGGCAGGGACACCTTCCACTACCCCAGGTTGCTCCAAGCCCTATCCAGCCTGGCCTTGGACGCTTCCATCTGTGTTTGCTTTCCAAATACCAGGATTAACTGATTTTGCAGCCATCTGCAAGATGCATCTCACACAGAATTAAAAGCAGACCCCTTTTGCCCAGACAGGATGGTGTCCACAGGGAATAACTCAGGCTAAACAGGGAGTGTCTGATGCTCCTGGCTGTGGCTCTGCACACAGAGAGCTCTGTCTGCCACCTGAGCTACCAGAGCAGCCACCAGCACCCAGGCTGGAGGCACCACAGTGGTGTTCATTCTTTCTCTAATAGATCATAGCAGCCCAGACGGGCCAAAATCAGCCAGATTTGGCAGCACAGCTGGAGCCAGGATGTAAAGAAACCCAATCCTGAGCATCCATGGAGGATCAGAGCTCAGCCCTGCAGTGAAACAGATGTACAAAGCTTGGTGCAAGGACAGGCAAGGCACATCAAAGCTTGAAACAGCTTTTTTGTTACTGTTTTTTGGGCTTTATTATAAACCCAGTCAGCTGTTTAATGCCTCATTGTCCCTCCTGAAGCACAGGCAGGGAAACCCCTCTCTCCAGAGCCAGCAGGTTCAATCATCTTCATCCCACAGCCCTGACACTCCTCACACTCACAGGCACAATCGGGGGAGGAAAAATCATGTTCCTTTTCAAGGTCAGGCCAAAATTTGGGGTGGGAAGCCAGAACATCATGGAAAACAGAGAGGTGGGTCTGCACTTGGCATCAGCAGCTCCAACTGGATGCACCCAGGTGCATTTCTATCAACAAGCCTTGGAGCCCCGCTTCAAGGAGAGCTTCCAGTGTACCCCCAGCCACTTAAGAAAGGCACAAATGCCAGCTTCTGACACCTGATGGCTAATTTTATAGGAAAACTTGATTGCCCTGCGGAAGAGGCTACACGAGGTCAGGAATTGCGGGACTGGTCCTTTCACAGCTATCTGAGCCCCACAGTATTTAATCTGCTTCCCTAATGCCTTGTCTACAGCAACATTTTCTTTGAAGGCTGCTAGCTGAAAGAAGCCAATTGCTTTAGAGCAACCAGAATTATTCATTTTGAATCCTCCAGTGCATAAACATCCTTTAAAACTCAGAAAATAAAGCATCACGCCTCTGGTGACTGGCTAGCAGAATGCACATGGCAGCGAGCGATCATCTCAAGTGCTGCAGTCCCTGGGGATCTAAAACAGGATGTGTGGAAATCTGTTATCCTGGGGGAACACAGAGCTGCTTCTTGGGGAAGAACAGAGTGGCTCTGGAGGAGCTGGCTGTGGATCCATGCCTGTGGATGATGCCAGTCCCCTGCCCTTCTCTGGGCTGCAGGGACACCCTGCCAGCAATCCTCCCCCCTGTACTGCCATGCATTCCCAAAAAGTCCCAGAGCCAAGATTCCCTCTGGTGCCTGGGAGGAAGCCTCAGTCTCCCTTCCCTCCCCAGGAAGAGATGCCACTCTCCAGGCCAGGGTCAAACCCCTGATTTCCTTCCAGATGCCACCCACACTCTTTTCAAAAAGGCACTTGAGAAGCAGCAGGTTGGACAGAACTCACAGCAGCAGCAAAATTGGGCAATTCCCACAATTGCCAGTGGTGCAAGACAAGTTTCTAGAGGAATCCATAGAAATTCCAACATGATTTGGATTGGAAAGGACCCAAAAGACCATCTAGTTCCAACTCCCTGCCATTGGCAGGGACACCTTCCACTAGACCAGGTTCATCCAAGCCCCGTCCAATTCAGCCTTGAATATTTCCAGGGATGGGGCAGCCACAGCTTCTCTGGGAAACCTGTGCCAGGACCTCACCCTGCCTGCCAGAAACAAAACCAGGCAAGCCAGATCCATACCAGGATTTGTCCTTCCAGTGTCCCAGAGAGCAAGGGAGCAAGGAAGATGCGTCCTTGCATCCTTGCAGATCAAGGAATGCTTAAGCCAACCAGACATACATTTGCCCATCGCCAGCAATAAAGAGACAAAAATATTTGAAACAGAGGTGACATTTCATGCCTGGAGACTGAAGTCAGCCAGGCTGACTTCTATCAGGAGAATCAGAATTCTCCTCAGCAGCTGATTTCCCACGTTTTCAATGGTGGTGCTAAATCATTAATAGAGGATAGTGCTGAACTCATCCCAGGAACCGCTGAGCTGAGTCAATGCTGTTCTCCCACTCCAGTTTATCCTTGCAAATCAGCCTGAGATGAATGGCTCCCTTATTCTTCACCCAAAAATAAACCACATGTCAAGGCTCATTCTGGGAGTTTGTTGAGCAGGTGCTGATTTGTGGGATCAAGCACGTTCAGATGGATCTGATGCATTCAGGCATCTCAGGCAAAACGCTCCACGAGAACCACGGCTTCCCAAGCGACAGGGAAGGAATCAACCCCAGCCTCTGGAATTTGCCCAGCAGCTCCCTCCCATCCCAGGTGACCAGGAAGGAATGATTCCCTCTTCAAGGGGCTCTCCAAAGCCCATCCACACTTCATGGGTGAGTAAGGAGGCCCTTTCTATGGCAAATCCACTCCCGAGGGTGAAAAAAACATGATGTCTCCCATCAGCCATTATTTGTGGACTCATTAACCACATATGTGGGGACAGGAAAGCTGACCTGGAGAAATCAGACTTTGATATGAAATGAGATCCAAGCTGAGGTCCTATAAAGCCAAAAATTGCTGCTGCACAGGTTCTGCCCCCATTTACACCTCCCTCCCTGCCCCAAAGTGACAATGCAACACTCCAAAAGGAAAAAACTTGCCCAGTGATGGTTTTACAGTCCCTCCAAGGCCTGTGAATTGCATTTGTTGGGGGTTGGTTTCTTTCCCTTTTCCCTCTGTGGAATTTTCCCCATTGTCATGCTAAGATACCTGTTGACTGGGCCCTGGTGACAAGGGGGAGGGGACGGGAGGGAAGAAGCAAGCCCCGCGAGATTCAAACAGCCAGAAGAGGAAGAGGAAGGCTGGGCCTCGGCCCATTTCCCCCGCGGAGTTCGGACAAGAAGGACGATCGCCGTCTGTGTCCCATCCCAGCGTCGGGAAACCACCATCGGACCCTGTCCTGCTGTCTCCTCGCTGTGAACTACCACCATCCAGCACTCTACTGAGCAGCGGGACCCACACCGTGAGCGGAGGGCTCTCTCTCCATCTCTCTCTCCCACCTGGGACAGCGCTGCCATCACCCCCAGCCCTCCTGCAGCTCTGCGGGACCCGCCCGCCCCCAGCACCGGGAACTGCAGCTCAGGGAAAAGGTGCCTGCAGCCAGAAAAACACTGGGACTGAGTTACTGTTCTGTTTGTGGGTAATTTCATAGCTGTTGTTGTTCTTGTTTGTCGTGTTAGATATACTAGTAAAGAACTGTTATTCCTACCCCCATATCTTTGCCTGAGAGCTCTCTTAATTCCAAAATTATAATAATCGGAAGAATCACGGGGTTTTTTTTCAGTCCAAAGGGAAGCTTCTGCTTTCCTTAGCAAACACCTGTCTTTCAAACCAGGACAGATTTTGGCCACCCAACATGGGGCCCGAGGGCATTGAGAGAAAAGGGTGAAAAAGGAATAACAGTTCTTGAGTTACCTCAGTTTTGTGTTAGGTAGCATCATGTTGTCCAGCTTACCGTGGTTTGGGCTCCATGTGGCCACAGCTTTATCTCTCCCATTTGCAATCCCTTACTAGAACATGGGTCCTATAATTCAGGCTGCTGTAACTATTATCCAGTTCCTTTTGTGGGCTGATAACGTGAGAAATTAATGGATTTTTAACTTCCTCTGGAAGGTGGGCACATGGATTCGGAGCTATCACACTCTAACTGTATGTTTTTGGGGTTACTTTAATAATGGTACATACTGTGAGTATATGACACCAGGAAAAAGTTTGTCCCAACCCCTTACACAGTTTTTTGGGTCTGCTCCACCAGCTTTTGAGGGGTTCAAATCTCTTCTAAGCAGTAATGATATCATACAGTGGCTGACATTGCTAATAGGCCTTGTAAACCTGTTCTATTTAACATTCCGAGATGAGGGGAGATTGACTTGGATGACAACCCTGATACGTCCCCCAAGGAATAGGGATCCTGCCCCAGAGCCTGGCCCTGCCCCAGAGCCTGGCTCTGCCCCAGAGACTAAGGACTCTGCCCCAGAGCCTGGCCCTGCCCCAGAGACTGAGGATTCTCCCCCAGAGACTAATGATTCTGCCCTAGAGACTAAGGATTCTGCCCCAGAGGTTAAGGATGTTGCCCCTGAGCCTGATTCTGCCCCAGAGCTCACCTCAGAAAGGAACCATCCAGAGTGGGTGGGGTTTCTAGTGAAGGAGATGGGCCAAATGCTGAAGGAGTACCTTTCCCCAGCTCTTGAGAAACTCTCCCTCTGCCTTAAAGAGGGAGAACCTGATGGTGCAGCAGTGGAACCCACAAATGTTGCATCTCTCCAGGCTCCAGCTGAACTGCAAGGGCACTCACAGCCAGCAGCAGTTGCCCCCGTGGAAACTAGAAAGTCTAAGGTGAAAACAAAGCACCTAGATAATAATGATCAGAAAGCAGGGCCCTCACAACCAGCAGGGGAGCCAGAGGTTGAGATCGTCACAGAGTCCCTGTCGTATGAGAGTCTCCGTAATCTGCGTAAAGATGTTGTACGAAGGGGCCGTGAGGCTTTTACAACGTGGTTACTGCGGGTCTGGGACCTTATGGGTAAA
Source organism: Cinclus cinclus (assembly GCF_963662255.1). Taxonomy (NCBI): domain Eukaryota; kingdom Metazoa; phylum Chordata; class Aves; order Passeriformes; family Cinclidae; genus Cinclus; species Cinclus cinclus. The sequence goes on along the minus strand of NC_085066.1, from coordinate 9,376,448 downwards.
AGTGTGCGGCTGGATGGTACTGAGGCAAGGAATTTGGGACCCCTGACCCAGGACTCAGGTGTGGATCACATATTCGTAAGGGAACCAGGCCCCCTTTCCCTCTGGGAGCGGCTTTTAATGAGTGTAAGAGAGAGGTTTGTCCATAGAGAGAGAATGCAGGAGCACCACCATAGAATGCGCTGGAAGACCGCTGAGGAGGGGATCCAACAGCTGAGAGAAGTGGCAGTACTGGAGATACTCTTTGGGAGGGGTGGACAACATGACAATGACCCGACAAGGTCAGGTGCACAGGGCAGATGTTGTGGAATCTCACACACCTGGGGCCATCTCAATACACCACATTCATTGCAGCCATTAATGCTGACACCAACCACGAGACAGTGGGTTCTGTTGCCAATAGGCTCAGAAATTTTGAGAGTATAATGAATGGCCCAATGCAGGCTCAGGTCACTGCCGTGATTAGGGAACTCAGAGAGGAGTTCAAGGAGGAGATAAGAGGGGTGAGGGAGGAGATGAGGAAGGTCAGTGCAGCACCAGTGCGAGTCACAGATGCCAGAGTTAGAGCCCAACGTCCCCCAGCTAGGGAGAGAGGATACACCCCATGAGCTGACCTGTGGTTCTTTCTGCGTGACCATGGGGAAGACATGAGGACGTGGGATGGGAAACCCACTTCTGCCCTGGCAGCGTGGGTGCGTCAGCTCAGGGAGGGAAACACTAACCAAAGGAGCTCCACTAAAGTGAAGGTAGCCTCAACTTCCCATAACCAAGATGCAGGGTATTACAAAAGGGAGGATGATTTGTCAGATCCCCTTGAGGGAACCTCCAACATGTATGCCCAGGAAGGAAATAATAACCAGTGCTAGAGGGGCCCTGCCTCTAGCCAGGGAGAGGCACGGGAAAACCGGGTCTTTTGGACGGTGTGGATCCGATGGCCTGGCACATCAGAGCCACAAAAACATAGGGCATTAGCTGACACTGGTTCACACTGCACCCTAATACCATCAGAACATGAGGGGGAAGAGCCTGTTTCTATTGCTGGGGTGACAGGGGGATCACAGGAATTGACTTTGCTGGAGGCTGAGGTGAGCCTGACTGGGAAGGAGTGGCAGAAGCATCCAATTGTGACTGGCCCAGAGGCACCGTGTATTCTAGGCATAGACTTCCTCAGGAATGGCTACTACAAAGACCCAAAGGGACTCAGGTGGGCTTTTGGAATAGCTGCTGTAGAGGCAGAAAACATTAAGCAATTGAACACCTTGCTTGGACTGTCAGAGAACCCATCTGTAGTGGGACTCCTGAAGGTGAAGGAGCAGCAAGTGCCAATTGCCACCTTGACAGTGCACCACAGGCAGTACAGGACAAATCAAGATGCCGTGATCCCCATCCACAAGATGATCCGTGAGCTGGAGGGCCAAGGGGTGGTCAGCAAAACCCACTCACCCTTCAACAGCCCCATCTGGCCTGTGCGCAAGTCTGACGGAGAATGGAGATTGACTGTGGACTATCGTGCATTGAATGAAGTGACTCCACCGCTGAGCGCTGCCGTGCCGGACACGCTGGAACTCCAGTACGAGCTGGAGTCCAAGGCAGCAAAGTGGTACGCCACCATTGACATTGCCAATGCATTTTTCTCCATTCCTCTGTCAGCAGAGAGCAGGCCTCAGTTTGCTTTCACCTGGAGGGGCGTGCAGTACACCTGGAACCGACTGCCCCAGGAGTGGAAACACAGCCCCACCATCTGCCATGGACTGATCCAGGCTGCACTGGAAAAGGGTGAAGCTCCAGAACATCTGCAATACATCGATGACATCATTGTGTGGGGGAACACGGCAATGGAAGTATTTGAGAAAGGAGAAAAGATCATCCAGATTCTGCTGGGAGCCGGTTTTACCATCAAGAGGAGCAAAGTCAAAGGTCCTGCCTGAGAGATCCAGTTCCTGGGAGTAAAGTGGCAAGACGGGCGGCGCCAAATCCCCACTGAGGTCATCAATAAGATCACCGCGATGTCTCCACCAACCAACAAGAAGGAAACACAAGCTTTCCTAGGTGCCATAGGCTTTTGGAGAATGCACATTCCTGAGTACAGCCAGATTGTGAGCCCTCTCTACCTGGTCACCCGGAAGAAGAACGAATTCCACTGGGGCCCTGAGCAGCAGCAAGCCTTTGCCCAGATCAAGCAGGAGATTGCTCATGCTGTAGCCCTCAGCCCAGTCAGGACGGGACCAGAGGTGAAGAATGTGCTCTACTCTGCAGCCGGGAACAAGGGCTTGTCTTGGAGCCTTTGGCAGAAGGTACCTGGTGAGACCCGAGGCCGACCTCTGGGATTCTGGAGCCGAAGTTACAGAGGGTCTGAAGCCAACTACACCCCAACAGAGAAGGAGATCTTGGCTGCTTATGAAGGAGTTCAAGCTGCCTCAGAGGTGATTGGCACAGAAGCACAGCTCCTCCTGGCACCCCGACTACCACTGCTGGGGTGGATGTTTAAAGGGAAGGTCCCCTCTACCCACCACGCCACCGATGCCACATGGAGCAAGTGGATCGCCCTCATCACACAGCGTGCCCATATTGGAAACCCAAATCGCCCTGGGATTTTGGAAATAATTACAAACTGGCCAGAAGGTGAAAATTTTGGTCTTGCCGATGAAGAGGAGCAAGAACAAGTGACCCGGGCTGATGAAGCCCCGCCATACAACCAACTGCCAGCAGATGAAACTTGCTACGCTCTTTTCACTGACGGTTCCTGTCGCATCGTGGGGATGAACCGCAAGTGGAAAGCAGCCGTATGGAGCCCCACACGACAGGTTACACAAGCTACCAAAGGAGAAGGTGGATCAAGTCAACTTGCTGAACTCAAAGCCGTTCAGCTGGCCCTGGACATTGCTGAAAGAGAGAAGTGGCCAAAGCTTTACCTTTACACTGATTCATGGATGGTAGCCAATGCTCTGTGGGGCTGGCTGGAAAGATGGAAAAAAGCTAACTGGCAACGTAGGGGAAAACCAATCTGGGCTGCTGATGAGTGGAAAGACATTGCCAGTCGGGTAGAGAAGCCACCCGTAAAGGTCCGTCATGTAGATGCCCATGTCCCCAAGAGTCGGGCTAATGAGGAGCACCAACACAATGAGCAAGTAGATCAGGCTGCAAGGATAGAGGTGTCACAGATAGACTTAGACTGGCAACACAAGGGAGAGTTGTTCCTGGCTCGATGGGCCCATGATGCCTCAGGTCACCAAGGCAGAGATGCTACCTATAAGTGGGCACGAGACCGAGGGGTGGATCTCACCATGGACAGTATTTCCCAGGTTATCCATGACTATGAGATGTGTGCTGCCATCAAGCAAGCCAAGCGAGTGAAGCCCCTCTGGTATGGGGGGCGGTGGTCCAAATATAAGTATGGGGAGGCCTGGCAGATTGACTACATCACACTGCTTCAGACACGTCAAGGCAAGCGCTACGTGCTGACCATGGTGGAAGCCACCACTGGATGGTTGGAGACCTACCCTGTGCCTCATGCCACTGCCCGCAACACCATCCTGGGCCTGGAAAAACAAGTCCTTTGGAGACATGGTAGCCCTGAGAGAATTGAGTCAGACAATGGGACTCATTTCAAGAACAGCCTCATAAACACCTGGGCCAGAGAACACGGCATCGAGTGGGTGTACCACATTCCTTATCACGCACCAGCGGCTGGGAAAGTGGAACGGTGCAATGGGCTGCTTAAAACCACCTTGAAGGCACTGGGTGGGGGGACTTTCAAGAACGGGGAGATTAATCTACCAAAGGCCACATGGTTAGTGAACACCCGAGGTTCCACTAATCGAGCAGGCCCTGCCCAGTCTGAGCCCTTGAGAACACCAGATGGAGATAAGGTTCCAGTGGTGCACATGAGAGGTATGCTAGGAAAAACTGTTTGGGTGAACCCTGCCTCCAGCAAAGACAATCCAATTCGGGGGGTGGTTTTTGCTCAAGGGCCAGGGTGTATCTGGTGGATCATGCAAAGGGATGGAAAGACCAGATGCATACCCCAAGGAGACCTTGTTTTAGGGTGAACTACCTACAATACTGTGCCTGTATCTCAAACTGTATGGATGTCTATAATTTGAAGATTTTAATTTGATTTGGCATGATGGTAGGGGAAAATTCGGGGTGGATAATGTTGGGGGTTGGTTTCTTTCCCTTTTCCCTCTGTGGAATTTTCCCCATTGTCATGCTAAGATACCTGTTGACTGGGCCCTGGTGACAAGGGGGAGGGGACGGGAGGGAAGAAGCAAGCCCCGCGAGATTCAAACAGCCAGAAGAGGAAGAGGAAGGCTGGGCCTCGGCCCATTTCCCCCGCGGAGTTCGGACAAGAAGGACGATCGCCGTCTGTGTCCCATCCCTGCGTCGGGAAACCACCATCGGACCCTGCCCGGCTGTCTTCTCGCTGTGAACTACCACCATCCAGCACTCTACTGAGCAGCGGGACCCACACCGTGAGCGGAGGGCTCTCTCTCCATCTCTCTCTCCCCCTGGGACAGCTCTGCCATCACCCCCAGCCCTCCTGCGGCTCTGCGGGACCCGCCCGCCCCCAGCACCGGGAACTGCAGCTCAGGGAAAAGGTGCCTGCAGCCAAAAAACACTGGGACTGAGTTACTGTTCTGTTTGTGGGTAATTTCATAGCTGTTGTTGTTTTTTTGTTTGTCTTGTTCGATATATTAGTAAAGAACTGTTATTCCTATCCCCATATCTTTGCCTGAGAGCTCTCTTAATTCCAAAATTATAATAATCGGAAGAATCACGTTTTTTTTTTTCAGTCCAAAGGGAAGCTTCTGCTTTCCTTAGCAAACACCTGTCTTTCAAACCAGGACAGCATTGGAAATGCAAACTTCTCAGTTCTGTAGCTGGAAAAGTTGTCCTTCCATATATTGAAGATTAGGAAGAAATTCTTCCCTGCGAGAGTGGGCAGGGCTGGCACAGGGTGCCCAGAGAAGCTGTGGCTGCCCCTGGATCTCTGGGAGTGTCCCAGGCCAGGTTGGACTTTGGGGCTTGGAGCAACCTGGGACAGTGGAAGGTGTCCCTGCCCCTGGGAGGGGGTGGAACAAGATGGGCTTTAAGGTTCCATTCCAACCCAAACCATTCTGTGATCCCATGATTTGTCCCAGGAATAAATGCGGTTGCATGGATCATGTTAGAACAGCATCATTTTCACACAGCCTTTGGGGGAAAAAAAGTAAAAAGCCTTAATAGCCCCCAGAAAAATATCTGCTGTGAAATCATTCCCTCTGAGGATATTATGGAATAAGTGATCATCAGCCAAAATGACTGCATAGAAATCATCGATTACAGAAATACCCTGACATTTTCATGCGCAGATGTTACACCAGAGCAGCTCCACAGGCTCCTCTCTGATGGAAAGCTCTGCTGTTGTCATGGTTGCTTCATTATTACAAGTCTTGGGTGACTATCAGAGCAAAAGTCACAAGATCTGACTTCTAAACACTTGTAAGAGCAGGAGAAAGCCCAGCACTGGGGCAGATTCGGGTTGCTGATAAGCAAACAATCCTGCAAATTGCTTGCACTGACAGTCTGACTCATGTTTCTGTAAGCACAGCTTATTTTTTCACTCCCCTAAAAAAACCAAAACAAAAAAACAACACCCAAACGAAATAAAACACAACCAAAAAAGAATTAAAAACAAAAACCCAAACAAGTAAGCTCCAAGTGATGTTTCCATGAGCAAAAGGCCTTGGGACACAGAAGGAATTGCCATGATGGAGCTGGTGGCTTTGTGAGAGATCCCTGCACCTGGAAGGATGTGCAGAGGATCATCCCCCAAAGAGATGGAGCTCAACTCCAGCCCCATCACGACACTCCAGGCAAACAGGCACTGCTGGAGGGACAGGACAAAGGGTTTTCCTGCCTCTCCACATCCTGGTTAGTGCATGTTCAGCACCATCTGCTGGCTTTCTCTCCAGGAGCCAGCTCCTCACAGACTGGGCAGCTGTCACCCAGGGTCAGGGACTCGGGCTGGGGACAGCAACTGTGAGACACAGCCCTGGTACAGCACAGTGTGAGCACAGCTCCAGGATTTCCCAGGAAAAAGCCCATTCCAAAGCAGATGATCTGCTTTCCAGCAGCTGAGGCTCACCTGCTGTGGGTCGATGTCCAGCTGTCCAGAGCTGGACTGCAGAGCCCACGGCCTGGGACAGCCTCGTGGTGTAGAGCATCCAACAGTGTATGGGAGCAGGCCACAGGGGAATCCCAGCAGATTAAAGAAATCCCACGCAGGAATCCTAAATCCCTGTGAATTTGGCTCAGCTTGTTCACCAGGCTCTGTGAGACAGCTCTGTGAGACACTGATTTCATTCATTTGAAAATCAGCCTGTCATTAACTGGAAAGAGGAAGAACAGCAGGATAAAATTGCTGCTTTGGAAGGCATGAGTCTGATCCCTCCAAGAAATCCCAGAATAGTTTGGATGGGAAGTGACCTTAAAGACCATCTCATTCCACCCCCTGCCACAGGCAGGGACACCTTCCACTAGACCGTGTTGCCCCAAGCCCAACCTGGCCTTGAATACTCCCAGGAATGGAACATCCACCACCTCTCCAGTGACTGTTGGATGGTTGCAGGGGCAAAGGATGAAAAAAACCAAACCCTCTGCTCAGCCAGGAGCAGGCTGAGAGTGTAGTAGAATTATCATTGATCTGCTCTTCTGCACAGAGAACCGTGACCTGGCGCTTCCCTGCTACAGTCAAATCTGCTTTCCAACCAAAATAACTGCATTTATTTGTGTTTTCTTTGAGAGTGACACTCAGAATTAAGTGTACAGTCCAGATAAAGAATGTTCTGCACCATTACACACAGGGATCTCAACCAGACAGAAATCCTGGGATATCCAATGTGTGTAATAAACCAAAACAGCCTGGGTGAGCACCAGAAGACACACACATATTCCCTTTGGGAACAGGTGTTTCAGGAACAAAACACCTTTGAAATGTTACACTGAAAGGAAGAGGAGAAAAAAGGGCAGGCATGCTGCCTTTCCTAGTTATCCTGAATATTTTAACTGTGATCCCACAGAGACAATTCAGAGCTCCACATTAAGATATTCCAGGACTGCAGCTTGCACAGAGCTAAACACAAAGTTTAGTGACTTTTTGGGTGGGACAGGTTGATGGCTGCCCTTTGTGGTGGTCATTCCTCACATCCAGCCTCTTCCTTTTATACACCCACCCAAGTTTTTTGTTGGAAGAGGAGAAGAGAAACTCACAGCTTGCAGCATTCCCTCCATGGGGGTTATTTTGGAACAAGCCAAGCATCACTGGCTGTCTACTGATGAACTTTTAGGTCTCTCCTGACCCAAAATATTCTATACGTTGAAAAGACAGACAAATGTGCTATCACGAGGAAGAACCACAATGAATCCCAGATCCTGTATTTTTTCCTACTATTATTCTTATTCTCCAGACATTTACTACGCTACCCATGGCCAACATAGCTTTACATTCCAGTTCTTGTCAACTCTTGGTGTTGACTCGAGGCAAACCCACGTGTGAATGGATGTAAACTGAAATTCGATGCTCTCCCTGGCAGTGATTTCCACGAGATAACTCTGAACTCCCATAAAAATGATTAACGAGTTTAAAATTGCAGCCATTCAAATGGAAAATCCTGCTGAAGGCCTGGTATGTAGAACAGAAATAAAGACAGCAGAATTACAGCTGCAGAGCAGAAAACCCTGCAAAAGAGACCTCTGGAAGCGTTGAAGCAGCTCTAGAAACAAAAATAAAATAAATATTACAGTGCAAATGTAAGTCAAACCTGAGCCACACTCAGTGGGTGCTTGTCCTTCTGCTGAGCCAAAGCCAAGTGGGAAAACCACATCCAGCTTTGAGGGTGTGACAAAGCTGGGAAGGGACCCTGGGAAGAGCTTCCTGATTAAACAGCACTGGCCTCACCCCATGATACATCTTGTTCTCCAAATGGGAAGAGGACAGGAGAGAGAACATTGCTTCCAGGTCATTATTTCCAGGCTGTTTCAGCTGTCAAAACACTGCACAGGATCCCTGTCACCTGGGAAAAAGGCTGGAGAGTTCAGATCCAAGGGCCACGTGTCATATTCAGGCAGAGCTGGAGCCCAGGATACTGGGATATCCCATCTCCTGTGCCTCCAGAGCTAACAGGGATGTACATTCCTTCATCCACTGAAGCTCTGGAAATGCTTCTTCAGTGGGATGCTTGATTTCTTGCCCCTGAGGTCACTGATCCAACATCTCCCAAGGTCTCAGCAGAAACAATTCTCAACAAGGAAAAAAAACAGGCAACAAAAAACCTGAGATAAAAAGACATCAAAAGATGCTTCAGCAACACAGGGTTTTCCACAAATCCTCCAAGCTCTTTTTAGTCTCTCTTTTATGGTGAGAACACAGCATCCAGTTTCACTGTCCCGTGTCCTCTGCCTCCTCTGGGAACAGACCTGCCACAGGGCAAGGTAAGGGCATGTAAAATTTCTGTGAGCTGAGAGCTAAAAATGAAATAAATGAAATTTGGGTTCTGATAGATGGGTTTTCATGGCTGATTACAGCTCCATGGAGATGGGGAACTCCTGACCTCCTATCTGCAGGGACTTGTGGGAAAAATGGAGTCAGTGGGAAGTCAGGGGAGGGTTTATCCAAGCAAAGCTAAGATGAGCAGCACACTTGTAGTGAGCTGGTTTATTCCAACTCTTTCAGCTGTGAAATGCTCTGGACTGGTGTTCAGGCTCAAGATGAAGCCCACAGCCTTCCCAGTCCTGCAGGCACATTGTGGCAGTTCTTGGGAGTGTCCTGTGCAGGACCAGAAGCTGGGTTTCAATCCTTCCAACTAGGATATTCCACGTGGTGCTCCTGGAGCAACTCCCTGCCTTGGATAGGAACTTCTCCATCCTCTCCTGGAGATGAACACCAAGGTGGGCATGAACAAGGTGTTGTTCAAGAGGTACCTGGCTCAAAGGCAGATGCTATTCCCAACTCCCAGAACTCCTGGAACACACCTGGGGCCCCACACGGATCTGCTCTGCTTCTCCTGCTTCCTGGTGAATGAATGGCACATCCTTTGGGACCAGTGCTGAGCACATCTCTTCCCAAAGATCTAGGTGTGAATCATCTCTCCATTATCATGGTCTGAGGGAATCAGATGTGCTCATCTGGAATTTATGTCCCCAAATCCCTGTGCCAGAAAGGCTCCATCTGCCAGAGCACAAGCTGAGGAAAAAAAAGAAAACAACCCAAAAAACAGATTTTAAAGATACAGAAAGGATTGTGTCAGACCAGTTGGTTCTTCTCCAGTGGCAGCAAGGGTGGAAAAGGATCAGGGATATCTGCAAGGAAGCTGCAGTGCAGCAGGATGCTGACTCCAGCCTTGTAATGAACACAAGGCCATAAAAGAAGAAATTGCAGGCACTGACTTTTTTGCCACTGGTGAGAAGGGCAATCAGGTGGAATATCTGGAGAAGGATAATTCATGGTTTGAAATTCATGGCTTTAGCTCAGAAAAAAATAGTTCAGGGGGTGTCTTGACTTGCTTATTGGATGTGCCTGACATTTACACCCAGATGTTGAGATCACAAGGCAGCTGACAAACCTTATATTAACTTAAAACTAATCTGCACCATCTGTCAAAGTCTGAAGTGAAAAGAGCAACTTTCCCACTCTAGGGTTGGGTTCTCTTACTGCTGCTCTGGCTGGACTAATTTGCAGAAGAAAAAAAAAAATCTTGATTTTTATGGAGTCTTTCATAGAAAGTACTCCTGGCACCTACACTCCATGTTTTGAGCAGCCTTCAAGGGCTCCATCTCTTGCATGTGGCTACTTTAGAAGGCAGGAACAGAGCAGAAACTCCCTGGACACAGCAGCATTTTCAGATTCCCAGTCTCAAGTTTTTGGGAAGGGCAGGAGCAGCTGCACCAGGCTTTTCTGTGGTGCAGAAGAACCACTCTGCCCACTGAGGTGGAGGACCAGAATTCCAGACTCAAGGATGCAAGCTTTTCACCTGCATCTTAAGGATGCCTAGAAGGATTTGTTTCAAGGCTGCCTGGAAGTTTTTCAGCCCACAACACCTACATAACCATCCCAGGCCCACCTCAGCTGGTTTTCTGCCAAAGACACTGAACTCTAGAAATCTTCCTGCTCCAGGTGATGCTGGCCCAGAGGAAAAAAACAAGCAGAAGGAAAGGTCAGGGATTAGCAAAAAATGGTCTCTCTCTTCTGACAAGTATTCCTGGCATGGGAAAAGCAACAAAACTGATTTGTCCCCTATGGAGCCTGAGATATTCTTCCCTTCCTGAGGGCTCTGGATCCAGAATCTCCTTATTTTTCAGTGTTTTTCATCTTCTCCAGCCAGTACCCAGAGAAATCCATGCATTAAAAGGAGCTGTGTTAGGCTCTTTCACCTTGGATTTGAATGCTTCCACCTTCCTTCCCTGACAGATCTGTCCTTCCCTGAACAGGGAATACTTCAGTTTGTCATCCTGAAATGGAAACTACCAGACCAAGGTACCTGCACCCCCCTGCCTGTCACTGATCTGTGCTCACAATGGGGGGACCCAAAAGCAGGTCCCTCAGGCATCACTCAGCAGGATTCTCATCTCTGCACTCAGACCTGCCCAGCATTCCGAGCAAGGCAGCCTCCAGCTGGGCTCTGCATTCCCTGGCTGGAGCCAGAGCTCCTATTTCCATGCCTGCCCTAGTTTCTGGTCATAATTCGGTGGTGCATTAAGATCAAGGCTGCTCTGACTACCTGTGTGCATTTAGAGAGAGAGAGGATATCCCCAGGGGGAGCTTTTAAAAGCAGCAGTTCACATAGGTCAGGAGCCAGCTCAGGTATTAAAATTACTTTAAAAAAAGAAAAAAAAAGCAACTCCACCACTAAGTTACAAAGAGAAAAAAAAATCAGAGAAAGTTGTAAAGAGCAACAAGCAATAGAAAGAATTCTAATATTGGTCAAGTGGAAGATGTCCCTGGATGTAGAGGAAGGTGTCCCTGCTCATGGATGGGGTTGGATATATTGGATATATGATTCTTAAATGTCCCTTGCATCCCAAACCATTTCATAGTTCTATGATGATCACCACAGGGTACCACATGCCACATGCAACCTGCTGTGCTGCAGAAAGGAGTTGTGGGGACAGGCTGGGTTAGTGGGCTCCTCTGGGAGTCTGTGAGAAGGAAAAGGGAAGATTTTAAACAGGAGGAGCAGAAATGAAAGGAGAAAGAAGGGAGGGGAAGGTGGAGGAAGGGAAGAGACAACAAATGACTCTTCATTTAGCACAAAGAAACCTAGATGTCAAGAACAACATTAATCAAGTCACTGAGGGATGAGACAAAATTCTGTAATTGCCTCTACCCTGATGTGAGAAACCTGGGTAATAAACATGAGAAATGGGAATTGCTCATTTACAGAGCATAAATTTGACCTAGTTGGTATCACTGAAACCTTCTGGGAGGCATTTGCATGATTGGAGTGTATAAGGAAGAGTCAGTGCTCATAACCTGGGTGGGAAGGGGGGGAAGCCATGCCATGGCTTGATCCTGCAGCCATGGGTGGCTGGAAGGAGAATTTCTCCAGTGAGTTCTGCTCCTGAGCTTTGGGATTGTCTTTAAGCTCCTTCCCCTCTAAACCCTCACCAGGGGAGCAGTGCCAGACATCCACCCTGACATTTCCAAAGCTTCCCCAGCAAAGTCTTATCTAATTTTTTTTTTTTTTTGGGTCAGAATTTACCAAAAATGGCTCTAAAGCTGCTTCCCCCTCCCTGTGCACGGACTTTTGTCTGGGCAGGGAAATCAGGAGTGACAGCTGAACTGGAAGGCAGCCTTTGCTTCAGAGCAAGCAATCCCACTAATCTGTTAATGCACAGACAAAGCAAATGCCAAACTAATGAAATACTGGCTTATGCCTTCAAAGGGGAAAATTTGAGATCCAGCATAGCCAAGGGAACAAAGTTATAAGAAGTTAACAAAAGTCAAAGTGAGGATATTTCCCAAAAACAAAGAAAAAATGCTAGACAACCACAAATACCATGATTCAAGAAAGGCCTGGGGATGAAGGCCCAGATGAGTGATGTGAGACATGTAATCTTCACCAAGAGGAGAAGGAAAAGTAAGGAGGGATTTGATGCAAATCAGCTCTATCATTCCAGGTTTATATTCATTGGGAAGGGGAGGGGGACTCCAATAATTCAACATCCAGACAACTTCACAAGAGCTTAAGGAGCCTTTGCAAGAGCGATGCTATTTCTGGTATGCCAGGAATAATCCAGAGATTAATTCTTTCTCCTGGGTTTAGGCAGGCACAGGCACTGCCTTCTACCTTACCTCCTTGGGGCTGACATCCCTGGGAACATCCTCCGTGCTCTTTTTGCACCTCCAAAGAAAGAGTCATGGATTTTTCACTCATTTTGGGGCCATTCATTTCAAATAGCATGCAGGATCTTCTTGGGAATCAAACTATTTCAGCAGCAGGCACATCACATAAACCCTCCCAGATCTTGCACCCCAGCAGCCGTTTCAATGAATCCCACAGAGAAACACCCCAATATTGTCAATTAAAATCCTATTTCCCAACATTTCACTGCTATCTCTATCAGAAACTCCCAAAGGTCTCCACCACAAAGCTAAGTTTTCTGGCCACAACAGCTCCAATTTATTTGAATTTATTTCCCCCTCCCCCATCTATTTGATAATGAAAAAAAATAGCTGGAAGTGTGTCCCAACATCTTATCTCAGTCTTTGCTGTGGCTTAGAAGTCAGCAAACCATCTCCTCTTGGAATTATAGAATCATTTAGGCTGGAAAAGGCCCCTAAAATCAGAGTCCAACCATTGCCAATTCCAATGCCACCACTAGACTGTGTCCCCAAGTGCCACATCAGCTTTTAAAGACATTTATGCCTTCTGCTGCCTCAAAAAGGTCACTAGGCAAGTCTGCTCCAGCTCCACATTCTCCTAAAACCTTTGCAGCTCCCCAGTGATCTCTTGACAGTAATCTCCCACTTCCTCCTTTTTCATCCAGTCTCCAGCTCAGTGTTTTACAGACCCTCAGAATCAATCCTGGACCCACTACAGAGGTCAAGATGAAAGCAAATTCAGAAATATTTAAAAGGATGGCAATATTTATTGATATTAATTAGGTGAGGTTACATTAAGATAACATGTTTTTTATTTTTAAGTTGGATTGAGAGATCTCATAGTTGTTCTGAGCACCAAAGGTCTGGGAAGCAACAGTCAGGTACCACCATTTCAGGTGATATGTTACAAAAACATTACCATAAGCTATAAAACAAACATAAACTGGTTAATTAATGGGTCTCAAAGTTTCATTGTCAATAGGGAATCAGCATTTGAACGGGATATGTGCAGGGTATCATGGAGTGGTTTGGGTTGGAAGGGACCTTAAAGCTCATCTCATTCCACGACACTTTCCACTGTCCCAGGTTGCTCCAAGCCCTTTCCAGCCTGGCCTGGGACACTTCCAGGGGTAGGGGAACCTGGGGGTTATTTATCCCAACCTTAATTTTGGTATTAACCTGTTTTAAGATAACTGAAACTAATCTATGATTAAATTTGCAGATAATCGAAACTGTTGGAGAAGGCTAAATAGAGAAAATTTCACAGAGATCAGGCTGCTCAACAGAGTTATCTCCAAATAGAGCCAAATAAGTCACATCCAGGAACCAGGAAACCAGGTCATTTCTCCAAAATGAGACTGCCCCAGCCATTCTAACAAGAGAACAAGCAAGATACAAGTTGTCAGTTAAAAACACTTTCTATCTAAGAAAACTTTTCGTTATTTCATGTATATTCTCTGGACAATGAGGGGACAAGTCTTTTTTTTTTTTTTTTTTAATCCTGACTCCTAACTGTCCCAAAAATGCCCTGGGGTAAAATTCACCGAAAAAACAAATTCGCTGAAGGAAGGCCTTGTGAATCTTCAGGAATGTGAATCTTCCCAACCTTTCTCTAAATCCAGGGTGACAGATCAGGGAAACCAATCACGGTCATGAGGGTTCAGCCTTTGAGCCTGTCATGTGCAGCATCAACTTTTTTAACTACAAACACCACTGCGAAGCTGCCTCTGAAGTTCAAGAGAAATCCCAGCAAGATAACACGGTGCCATGCTTAAATAATCCCAGTGATCAGAAATCCTTTGATGCATAATGCTCAAGTAGGAATATTTTTAGAAAAGTGCTGGCTTTAGCTATAAAAAAGAGCCCACTCCACACACTATCAGTCAACTGATCAGCAGATAGTATCTAATCTCTAAATAATGCTGATCTGGAAAGAGGCTCCAGCTCTATGAAAAGACATTTGCCAGCTGATTTAAATGTGCAGAAGTGAACACAAGTAGCAGCATCTTAAGGGAAGATGACTACAGGAGCTTGAAGAATCATCATCTTGGTAAGAAATCAAAAGTCCTGGATGTCAGAGAATAAAGGAATTTTAAAAGGAATATTAAGCCTAATGAAGGCACCAAGTTTGTACAGTGCAGTATAGAAGGTTATCCTGTCTCACAACCAAGCACTTCCAGCAGGCATGTCCATGTCATCCTGGAATAGGGTTAACCACAAGCAGAGGAAAATGTAGTTGTCCTCCAAAACCAATAGATTTCAGAGTCTACTCAAAGTCTCTCTCAGCTTCAAAATTCCTGAGGATCCCTCACTCAGGCTTTGCTTGGTGACAGCAGCTCTGCACCTCCTGCTGTCCAGGTGGCCACACCAGGTAATGCCTTACCTTCAGAACTGTAACCTAACCATCCTCCTGACCTGAAAGTAGCTTTAAAGAAAAAGAAGGCAGAAAAGACTCTTCTTTAAAATCATTCGTTCCTCATGATCCTGTTAATGCAGCTTCAGGGCTCAATGCTGCATTGTTCACCTCCAGAAGCACTACCTGCTGTCTCTTCACATGAAGAGCTGATGACAGTAGGAGGTTTATTACTCTAATCACTTGCAGAAAAAAGTTACTGCACATGCCCTTGACTACTCAATTTGCTTTATGCAAGTTGCCCGTGAATGTGATCATGTCTTTCAGCTATAAGATTGTTTAAAGTGCTCTTATCTCTTCCTCTCATTTTTTTTTAAAAATTCTATTTCAGTAACATTGAGAAAGAGCCCAGAGAAGCTGTGGCTGCCCCTGGATCCCTGGAAGTGTCCAAGGCCAGGCTGGAAAGGCTTGAAGCCACCTGGGATAGTGGAAGGTGTCCCAGCCAGGCCAGGGGTGGGAACTGGGTGAGTTTAATGTCCCTTCCCACCCAGGACATATTGGGATTCTGTGATGAGCCCTGGGCAGAAGGCTGCAGGGCAGCCAGAGGATGACACAAGATTTCAAGTGGAGACACAGGGTCACTGGGAGCTGACTTGTGGCACAGAAACCCCAAAGCTTGAGGCAGCTGATTCAGTGCACTGAGCTTGTCAAGGCTGTAACAGCTCTGATTAAAGATGTCAGCAATGCCAGATCAAGAGCAAGTGCCTCATGAGCAGCCAGGACACAACCAGAAATCCATGCTGCTCATGATCTGCAATTAAGGCTACCACTGACTAACAAAATGGGCAAAAAAATCCCCCAAAACAGAAAGCAAACCACAGCAGGGAGGGGATGAGAGGGAACAGAAAAACAAAACCACTCAGGGTACAGAGTGGATTTAGGTAGAAGGCCCAGAGAATCATAAAATGATCACCATGGAGCTCCATATACAGCAAGTTCCCCAGGAAAAGCCTGCTCCTTCATAATGGCTTTAAGATGAAAGAGGGCAGATTTAAAATGGATATTGGGAAGGAATTGCTCCCTGGGAGGGTGGGCAGGACCTGGCACAGGGTGCCCAGAGAAGCTGTGGCTGCCCCTGGATCCCTGGAAGTGTCCAAGGCCAGGTTGGACACTGGGGCTTAGAGCAGCCTGGGACAGTGGAAGGTGTCCCTGCCCATGGCAGAGGTGGAGTGGAATGGAATGAGATTAACTCTGAGGTTCCTTCCAACCCAGATCATTTTAGGATTCTGTGATTCCCTAAAGAATTGTTTGTTTTCAAGAGCACTCTGCAAAGAGAAAGCCCAAACAACTCCAGCAGGAGGAACATAACCATGATCACCCAAGTTCAATTTTTATTTAAACAAATGTCCAGCTGTAAGGAAAGAGCAGAGCAGGGTTTACTTTGACCACTGCTCTGCCAGCATCTAATCTTGTCTCTGGAGGAGCTTCCAGCTATCCTGGAGCAAGCAGCACATCCAGCATGCCTGGGATGGGGCACCTGTCAGGGAGGATTCAGCTGATGGGTTTGAGGGCCCTGCTGTAATTATCTCATCACAGTCACACACACCTCGAGATGCAATCAGCTTCCAGCTAATTGCACAACTTCCCCAGTGAACTCAGTAACAGCACAGGAGCCACATCAGGGGGAGCACAAGCCCACCCTCATTTTGAGGCAGAGAGAGGTTGGAAAGGTCCCAGTGGGAAGGACAGAGCCTTGGGAAAGCCCAACAGGCATTTCAAGAAGGAGGTTTTGAGGCATGCACACTTCCTTGGTGGTTTTTTGGGGCAGCATTGACTCTTCCCATCCCTGCTCCAGGCCAGCTCCATCTTCCATTGTGGCAGCTCCCTCGAGACAACAAAGACCAGCAATTCCAAGACAGCAGCAGCTTTTTGTGGAGATTTCACCAGAAAGACAGCAGAGAGAATAAAACATGAACTACTGTCCCTGCTGCCCTGCTTGTCCTGGGAATATTTTACAACCTCTACAGACAGATGCCTCAGCCTGGCAGTTTATCATCAGTATCCTGGCTGCTCAGACCCCGACAGGTAAACACACAGCTACGCTGATGCCTTCTGCCAGGAAAGCAGAAAAGCCACAGGAACAAGGCAAGTTTTTATTACAGCCTTTAGGCAACAAGGCAAATTCATTCCCTGAGAAACCTCCATTCTGCCCGCCCCCCCACAAGATGTATATTCCCATCTCCATCAAGGCACCTTTAAACATCACTATTCCATACTGTATTTGAGGCACATTTAAGTTCCTCCCCAAATTCACAGCTCCACATCCCCACCACCACTGTGGGGGTTTTTGGGGCACTTGCCTAGAGAAACAGCAGTGTAGAACCCCCAGAAGTTTAACAAGCACAGCAAGACAGCAAGGCTTAGAAAGAATTAAAAAATAAAGTCTCAACGAGAACCCTCCTTAGAGGAATGCAATCGATTTTCCAAGTCTTTCAGACCACGTATTTTAATTAATATTTATCCTACCTACTTAAATGCCATAATCTGTGCCGTGTTAGAACTGCAGCATTCAACAATTGATGCTATTAATTCTGCCCACCATGGATTCTCCCTCTTCCAGATGCAAAGGGAAGCACTCAGCAGAGAACAGAGGGATTCTTGCAGCCTTCCATGTGTGCTGGGAAAGCAACAGCAGCTGCAATAATGTGTTCAAGCAGATAAACATTCCAACAGCGCTTCTTAAAACATCAATTTAGTCTTCCCCTAGTTTGCAAGAAGTGCCTGTTGTCAGCTTAACTCAACAACTATTTCCAAAGAGCTAACAGCCAATGGGCCACTGAGTAAAGCTCTTAAAAATTCAGCCTGTGCTGCTCCAGAGCTGAGCTGAAGCTGTATAACCCATGGAAATAAAGGGCTGGAATGATGGACCATAGCAAATGTCAGAGCACTGGCACAGGAAAAAAAAATACAGAAAAAAGAAATTCTGCTGCCACAGGAGAAGCTTCCGTGGAGAGCCAGCTCATTTGGGAGCTGTTAAGGACCAAAAGCACAAACTCTGCTTTTGGGGAAGGAGGCAGCTTTCCACACAGCCAGCCAGAGCAGATGTGGGAGGCAGGAAAGCATCATCACACTTAGTGCATCCAGGGAGACCCATGAGAGCTGACAGGAGACATCAAAACCACCACTTCTGGCAGAAATCCTCATCCCTGAGCTCAGAGCACAGCCCTTAAATTTGATATGAAATGCAAACCAGCCATAATTCCTGTCAATTCCTTAGTGAAGGAGGAGAGAAGGTCCAGAGGGCAGACTCCCAGGAGAGCAGCTGCATCCCAGGGGGAGGAATTTTACTCCTCCATAACACTTCATACAACTTTCTACCTCAGCCAGGTCACCAAATTAAGCAGTGCTTGGACTCATGGCTTCTCCACCACTGGTACCTCTCTGTTACAGATTTGGGGAGAATGAAGGGTTAAACTCCCCAGTACTGGATTACTTCCAGTTGTTGAGGGTTAGTTCTCTCCCTTTTTCCCTCTGTGGAATTTTCCCCATTGTCATGCTAAGATACCTGTTGACTGGGCCCTGGTGACAAGGGGGAGGGGACGGGAGGGAAGAGGGAACCCCACGAGATTCAAACAGCCAGAAGAGGAAGAGGAAGGCTGGGCCTCGGCCCATTTCCCCCGCGGAGTTCGGACGAGAAGGACGATCGCTGCCTCTCCTCCATCCCAGCGTCGGGAAACCACCATCGGACCCTGCCCTGCTGCCTTCTCGCTGTGAACTACCACCATCCAGCACTCTGCTGATCACCGGGACCCACACCGTGAGCAGAGGGCTCTCTCTCCATCTCTCTCTCCCCCTGGGACAGCGCTGCCATCACCCCCAGCCCTCCTGCAGCTCTGCGGGACCCGCCCGCCCCCAGCACCGGGAACTGCAGCTCAGGGAAAAGGTGCCTGCAGCCAAAAAACACTGGGACTGAGTTGCTGTTCTGTTTGTGGGTAATTTCATAGCTGTTGTTGTTCTTGTTTGTCGTGTTAGATACACTAGTAAAGAACTGTTATTCCTATCCCCATAGCTTTGCCTGAGAGCTCTCTTAATTCCAAAATTATAATAATCGGAAGAATCACTTTTTTTTTTTTTCAGTCCAAAGGGAAGCTTTCCTTGGCAAACACCTGTCTTTCAAACCAGGACACCAGTGTTCACCACAATTTTTACAGCAAACCCATCTTGAAGAAGACACAGTTTGTCTCAAATTCAATTACACTGCATCAAAAGGTGGTCACAGCACTTGGGGGTGGGGAGAAATTAAAATAACCCAAAAATTCCAAACACCTTCAAGTTTCAAACTACAGAGCATAAGAAGTAGAAAATCCCTGATATGTATCAGGGGGCCCTATTAAGACCATTATTTGCTGTCAGAGTCTTTAAGCAGTGTGCAGCCTGCTGCAAATATAGACCCATTTAAAGCTGTTCTGGGGAGGGGAAGATTTTAGAAAACCCTAAGTGACTTAGAATCAAGAGTGACACCAAGACAGAGCCACAGCAGTGCAGACAAACTGCACCAAGGTGATTCTTTAAGGCAAACCTGTGCACCTGCACTCCCAGGGGGATTTTCAGTGGAAAGCTGCATCGCCAGCGCTCTGCTGCATTTGGTGCTGCAACACCATCAGCAATTCCTCCTCCCTGTTCTGGGAGTTACCTGTCAAATCCATTTCCAGGAGGGAACCTGCTTTTTTTAGGGGCTTTACAGGTGAGGCACACCTCGGTGAAAAGCAGTTTTTCCTCCCAGGATCTCTGCACTGCAGTCCCCAGTGGGGGAGCACCCACAGGTCTGCCAAAGCAGGAGCAGTTGAAGCTGGCAGAGCCCCAGACAAGAACGTTTACATCGTTTTCAAAACTCCAGTTTTATGTACTCCAGGGAATATTGTAGTTTGTGCACATAATCCCCTTGGGAATCCTGAAGTCTTGGTGATAAATCCCTGGAGCTAGTAATAAAACACAGAAATGCTTTCGATCAGGGGGCAAATGCCAGAGTGAAGTGCTGTTTGTTCCCTCTTTGTTCTCCTGGCAGAAGGGGATACAAAACCAGGATTCCCTTCCTCCCTGATGCGGTTGGAGCCTTTCCCCTCACTCTTCCAACCTCTCCTGCAGGGTGCTGGGAGCAGCTCCTGCACTCTCCATACCTGCTGCAGGGGAAGGTGTGACCTGCACCACTCACCTCCTTGAGCATCCCATTTTAGGGCAAGCCTGGAGGGCATCTCTCTCCATTTCCATGGAATAATACTGCCAATAGAGCTGCCCCCGTTCCCAGGAAAATTCAAAGGACAGAGGGAAGAGCTTGCTGGGAGCACACACTTCCACAGACAGCGTGGGCATGAACACCCTTCAGAGAACAGCCAAATTTGTAAGCCAATTAAACCAAATCAAACATAAAGCTCCTCTGATTCAAAAAGTAACGCTGTAATTGTATTTATTCTCTTAAATTAATCCAGATTAGTTTCTACTGCATACATGAGATACAGTATTCTTAAGTCAGTGCACTGCCTCAGCTGCAGATCTTTATTACTGTAGCTCTTCGTTATTTTTTCCTGCAGCCACATCACATTTAAGCCTTTCCTGCCTGTAAGACAACTCCAACCTTTTCCCTACCAGACAGCCAACCAATTTCCCAGCAGACCAAGCCACCTGGCAGCAGGAGAGACTTGCAGCAGGATTAGGATGCTCTGTAGGGTGCAGGAAAACAGCTCCTGCTTCTCCTCAGAGAAACAAACAATTCTAATTTGGAAGCTGCTTTTTAATGCAGTTGGTGTTTGGTTGGTTTTTTTTTTTTTTCCTCCTCCTGCTTTTTAGAAGGCTGTTTTGAGCATAAATGGGAGGTTTGAAGCAGCACTGAATCTTAATGGGCTTCTCACGTGCACAGGCAGCTGCTCGCTGCCAGACTGGAGCTGCTTTGGGGAACACGTACAGACTCTTCTCAACAAAAGAAAGTGGAAGCAGCCTCAAATGTTTCTCTTTTTTTGGGTGTGTTTGAAATAATTGACTCCACCAGTCAAAGATCATCCCCTCCATTGCAACCCGCCTTCCGTAAAAGGGGAATACAGCCACTGGATGAAAAGGAAAGGCGCTGAACCAGCAGCAGAGGCAACCCAGGTGGCTTTGTGGCAGACAAAAGCAGCAAGACAAAAGCTCAGCCCCTCTCCCTCCCTCCAGGAGGATCATAACCAACTGGATCTCTTCACCAGAGAAATGTTAATGCTGTGTCCTGCCACCCAGAGCCAAGGCACAGCCTCTCCCAGGTGGCGTCACTGTGAAGGGAAGAACTCACAGGCAGTGAAGCCCCTGGTCAGGATCTGCCAGCAGCAGCAGGGCAGAGATGGAGCAAAGCTCTTAGGAGAGTAATCAAAGCTTCCAAGCAAATAATGAAACCTATTTCCTCCTAATGAGCTGCTTCATTCCCAGGAGCTGGCACACTATTCCTTGCATTAGCTGCACTGACTAAAAAAATCAGTTCCCAGAGGGAACCAAGGTCTTTCCAGAGTGCAGGCACAGCGAAGGAGCTTGCTTGGCTCACCACACCTGCAGAGGTCACCTTGTCCCCACCCCATCCTGTGTGAACTCAGACTTCAGCCTGCACTCACATAGTCCCAGAATGGTTTGGGTTAGGAGGGACCATAAAGCCCATCCCATTCCACCATCTTCCACTGTCCCAGGGTGCTTCAAGCCCCAATGTCCAACCTGGCCTTGGACACTTCCTGGGCACCCTGTGCCAGGACCTGCCCAGCCTCCCAGGGAGAAATTTTTCCCAATATCCCATCCATCCCTGCCCTCTGGCTGTAGGAAGCCATTCCCTGTGTCCTGTCCCTTGTCTCCAGTACCTCTCCTGGAGCCCCTTTTGGGCCCTGGAAGTGGCTCCGAGCTCTCCCTGGATCCCTTTCTTCTCCAGCCTGAATCAACATGTTAAAAGTTAATATACCAAAGACTTCCACACCTTTCTGGACACCCAACAGCAGTAAGGGACCCTTCCAGCCCACCCCTTCCTCCCTAGACCTCCTTTCCTCCAAATAACCCTGGGAAGCCAAATTTGAATGAAAGATGAAGGATTTGCCTCCTTTGGGACCAATATCCTGAATTTTGTGCTGACAGTTCACAAGAGGGAAATCTGTTGACACAGGCTGTGATGTGGCACGTGCACTTTGGCATAGCAGCTCTTTAAGGGCAGTGTTTGGAATGCAGGGATTACCCCAGAGGATGAAAACACTGAGGGAGAGCAGCCTGAACAAACAGAAAAATATCAGCAGAAAGACTGCTGGGACACTTGATGCTACTCTGTGCCAGTCAGAGATCACTGGCTTCTTCCACTTCACAAAAGAAATAGAAACTTGAGTCTCAGGCAGATATATTTGATTACAAAGCAGATATGGGTTAGCAGATATCAGCTGGAGCAGAGGAAGGGAGCCAAGCCAGGGCTCTGAGCCCAAACATCCCTGCTACAACAAACTGCAAAAGGAAGAGAAACTGCTCTGACACACAGCCCAGGACACAAGATTTCTCCTCACAGATGTGAGAAACCCCTGCCTGCATTCAACTGCTTTTCACTTTTTATTTGCTAAGCACATCCCACCACTCACCCAGCCAGAGCATTCCCAGTAACGCTCTGGAGAGTCAGAATTCCCAGGATCTGGAATCTCAGCATCCCTCACAGAGGGGAGTGAAGGGATGGAATAGGCAGGACAGAGCAGAGCAGCTGCAGCACTGCTCAGAGGGATGGAAAATGAGGGTCTGTCCCCTCTGCACGTCAGCCAAGCCAAGAATAGCAGGTTTAAACCAAAGAAGGAAAGTACATTTGTAGTTTCTGGACATTGAGGTCTGGGAAGGGCTACACGATGCTGCCCTGCTCCACAGCAGTATATTTTGGGGCAAGGTTTTAATGAGATCAGAGCCCTTCTGCTGTGGAGCCAGGCTGGGAGAGCTGGGGGTGCTCACCTGGAGAGGAGAAGGCTCCAGGGAGAGCTCAGAGCCCCTTCCAGGGCCTATAGGGGCTCCAGGAGAGCTGGAGAGGGACTGGGGACAAGGGACGGAGGGACAGGACACAGGGAATGACTTCCCACTGCCAGAGGGCAGGGATGGATGGGATATTGGGAAGGAATTGTTCCCTGGGAGGGTGGGCAGGCCCTGGCACAGGGTGCCCAGAGAAGCTGTGGCTGCCTCTGGATCCCTGGAATTGTCCAAGGCCAGGTTGGACACTGGGGCTTGGAGCAGCCTGGGACAGTGGAAGGTGTCCCTGCCATGGAATGAAATGATCTTTAAGGTTCCTTCCAACCCAAGCCATTCTGGGATTTTGTATCCAGGCCATCATAAAGGTACATAGAACATTCACAGATCAGCCCTTTCTCACTGGTACAACCTGAACTGAACAAGTTTATAGACACAAAAAGCAGTTTGAGGCACATGTTGGTTTCAAGTAAGACACTCCCTCAGCAGAGACAGAGGTAAGAGAATGATCCAAGAAACCATTAAGGAAACTCTTCGTGCTGAACACGAGTGTCAAGGTTTTGAGGAGCTCAGGTTCAAAGCCCCTTGCAAGTCATTTGTGACTCAAGAGTAAACAATGCTAAACCAAATCCCAGAGCTGGCACTGATGACATCCAATCCACCCTTAGATCAAGAATCTAATGCCACATTTCAAACCCCCCAGAACATGAGAGGAGCTGAGTATTTTCTTATACTTGTACACAATAGAATTTATGAAACAGATAGCAAATACCATCCATCTTCATTTGTAAGTCATAGCTTTTGCCTTTGTTAAATTTAATTGCTTCCCCTGTGGCTTCAAATCAAGGGCAGATTCTATTAAAAGTAATTACTTTGCTGTGCAGCTGGCATAGCAAAGTTGCTTGATAAAGGTTAATCTACTAAGTGATGGCAGCTTCTAAATGAGGGTGATGATTTTCATTAATAACTTCACGGGGAAGATGATGCTGGAATTTAAGCATGGATTGACATGATAGCCACAGCTCCAGAGGGTCCTGTGTCCCCATCTGTGGCCCAGGGACAAGGACAAACATGACACTGGGACCCAGGGGTCTTGCTGCAGGTGCCAAGCACTGGCAGCTGGTTCCCTGTGCCACCCACAGGCTTTCCACTCACTCTCATCTTCAGGGATGCTCAGGGATGTGCAGACTGTGGTCTGGTCCATCCCCAGAAGTGTCCAAGACAAGGCTGGACGGGACTTGGAGCAACCTGGGATAGTGGAATTCGTCCCTGCTCATGGTTGAGGGTTGCATGTGATGGGCTTTAAAGTCTCTTCCAACCCAAACCCTTTTAGGCCAATGTAGAATCAGCACCTCCACTTGATGAGCTCATTCCAGTTTGCTTTTAAAGACCCTTTTTGTTTTCCATAATTCCAGCAGAAGAGAAATCAGGGGCAGGAGGCTCCTAATAATGATCAGACAAAGTGGAGGCTACAAACAGACAGGAGGGAGGCTACAAACAAAGCCCACGGTTTTCTTTTTCTCCTTTCTCCCTGCAGGCTGCAGCATTCTGTGCAAAAGGCCATTTATGCCACACAAATAAGGGGAGAAAGGCTAGAAGATATAAAAAACACACTTCCTTCCCCTCCCCCCCGCCCCCTCCCCACTAGTGCCATCTTTCAGCTGCACTGGAGGATTTTACTTCTCCCACTCATGAGAATGTTCAGTTATGCAGTAACAGCACTGCTGCTCTCTCCAGACTAACTAAAGATGATAAAATGATCTAATGATCCTTTGTGGATCTCTTCCAGCTCAAGATATTCTATGAATCCTGTGGGTTTAGGCACCAGGACATGGCAATCCAGTGCCTACTGTGGCAGATTTACTAAAAGATCCCAAATGTTTTCATGTTTTTAGCGAGCAGAACCTAGTTTTATAAGCAAGCAGTAGATATTTCATGGAAAATTAGACCGGCTCTCTCAACCACAGGAGAGTTTTACACTATAAATCAGAAATGCCTCTGAAAGCAGGAGTTTGAGAAAAAAAAAAACAGTTAAGAATTAGAAGCTTAACACCAGCTATTTTTAACGTAATACTGAGAGTAACACCCTGCAAGCAATACACGCACACATGCTCTATGAATAAAGCAAAAATTCAGTCTTCTGCACGTGCCTGCACCTCCATGAAGGGAGCTGCCATCTGCATGTTGAAAGGATTATTTTCCACGTGGGAGGCCAGAGGGATGGGGAGGGGGATATCCCAGAAACCTGCTAGGAAATGAAGTCAAATGGCAAGTTATCTCCTGTTTCAGCAAGCAGAGGGGGTCCACATGGAATGGTTCTGGCAGAGGGGATTATTGGCTGTCTAGCCTTACACCATTAGTTGCTCTTCAGGGTATTAATTAGGGAATTAAGTGACTCCAGGGAGAGGGTTGAAACTCAAAGTTCTGAAAGGGGTGACTTGCTGGACCCCCAAAATCTTTAATATTAACCTTGGAACCATCTTCCTCTAAGGTGGAAACACCTCTTTGTGCCTCTCTTCTGCCCAGTTTTCACCCCATTAACCACAGCCATGTAAAGTTTCACCTACCAGGGCTCAGTCCCTATCCCAGCAAAGTCCCAGATGGGAAATCCAAGCTCCAGAATTTCCTCTGATTAATGAAAAGCCACTATGAGCACCTCTGCTCCTGCAGCAGAACCAAGCCCTTTCAGAGTCCGCTGGGCTTCACAAACTTGTGGCAATTCCCATCTCGCAAGTCCTTGGTTTCCCAGTAGAAGCAAAGCTCTGTCTTTCCTTGTGTCCATAACAAGTATTTGGACTGGGGGTTTCAATTTCCCATTGGTAGCTGTCACTCCAGAGCAATAAAAATCTCCTCAGGTCAGATGCAAACAACACGTGGCTCCAGGTCCCTCTAAATCAAATGTTACTGGAAAGTCATGGGAAGCTCAAACATTCCCAAGACTAGAAAGAGAAAGGAGCTATTTATTCTTGCAGTTACACCAAGTGAGAGCTGAAAAGGTGTTACATTGCTGCCAGCTTAGCTACACATTCAAAATTAAATGTGTTTTCTTGGTGATGGTGAGAGTGCAAATCTCCAGGGAAAGCAAAATCAGAATGGAAAGGCAGTGAGGCAAAGTTATTTATTCAGACTACAGGCTGTCAGAAGGGTCTGTTATGATCAAAAGCTGTTCTGCTGCCCAGGAGGAAAGGTGAGCAGCACTCACCTGCAACTGGCAGGTGAGAAAAGGCAAAGAATTCATCCCTCACTGGGAGCAGGGGAAGCAGCCCCAGCACAGATATGTGGGATACTCAAGGGATGAGCATCCAGCACCACTTGTGCCATCCAGCAAGGCAGGGCAGCAGCTGTGTCCAGGCAAGGGTTGTGTCAGGCTCTCCACCAGCAGTTTTTGCTTGTAATTATGTGGGGGCGGGGGGGGGAAGGGGGGGACAAGTAGCAACGTCAAAGTCCTCTTGAGTTTAATCAAGCCTTCAGCAGATAAATGGAGCAGTCACAACCATCTTGCCATGGTGTCACTGCTCTCACATTGCTGCTTCAGAGGAGAGGGTGTATTGGACCCCAGACACCTGGGATTTTTGAACTTTCTGTGTTTTCTGACACTGACCCCCTGGAGAACACTGCTTTTGACCTGAGGCCTTGGAGAAGGTTTCCAAATTTGAGTGATGGAGTTCAAGTCACGGGTGTGCAGTTAAATAGAAGTGTGTGATTTCACATGGTGAAGGGTTTTAAATTTGAGGTTTTTATAATACACTAATAGGTGGTATGGGACAAGATGGAGGGTTTTGGGTGTTGTTTCCTCTCTGTGTTCTTCTTCCTTGTTCTCCATGGTTTCAGGTTGTAGTTTCTGGTTGGACAGTCAGTGCTGCACTGTGGGTCACAGGAGTTTGGTTATTGGGTCAAAAGTATAGATAATACAGGTGTTAATTCTCTGTTGGACTGTTTAGCTGTAAGAGACCTTGTAGCTATAGCTGGGTTCTCCTCCATTTTGCTCACTTTTAGCTGGTAGCTGGAAGTGTTGCAGAACTCTCTGTACTTTAGATAAGAATTAATAAACAACCAAGCCCAAACATGAGAAAATTCATCTCCTTTGTGTTTGTAATCCTGACTCAGAGTGAAGACAGATGAAAACTGCAAACAAGCCACTAATGAAGTGGTACAAATACCACCTTTACAAGCGTGGATTCTCAGGGACAGGAGCAGCCCCTCTGGGACAGGAAAGGAAGGTGCTTGGAAGGGGAAAGGATCAGGCTCATGGCAGTGCTCGGCAGCAATCTGGGGCAGGGATCAAGGTTAACACAAGTCAAGATGGATTTCCACTCTGAGTCAAACTGCACCCTCTAAAAGAACAGAGATTATAGGACAGTGTTTTAACATGACCAGAGCCCCCTTGTCTGGAACCAGACTGGGAGGGCTGGGGGTGCTCACCTGGAGAGAAGGCTCCAGGGAGAGCTCAGAGCCCCTTCCAGGGCCTAAAGGGGCTCCAGGAGAGCTGGAGAGGGACTGGGGACAAAGCAAGGAGGGACAGGACACAGGGAATGGCTTCCCACTGCCAGAGGGCAGGGATGGATGGGATACCCATCAGGGTGCCCAGAGAAGCTGTGGCTGCCCCTGGATCACTGGAAGTGTCCAAGGCCAGGTTGGACACTGGGGCTTGGAGCAGCCTGGGATAGTGGAAGGTGTCCCTGCCATGGAAAGAAACATGTTTTAAAGTCCCTTCCAAACCATTCAGTGGAATAATTTGGAAATAGGATCCACAATCCCAAATGATGCCAGCTCAGCCCTACAGCTCCAAATACCTCTAATTTTTCACAGAAACAAGAGATGCAGCTCTAGGCTTTGTGTAAGGCTCAGTAAAACCCAGCCTTGAGCACGCCTAGGAGTGGGTGACACTCCCTGGGTATTTCTGGTAACTTTTGGGTAACAATGTGTGCATCAACACTGCAAGGCACACCTGTGGAAATCCAAATCCAAGGCAGGAGCTATTCCTAGTATCTCCAGCCTGAGGAGATGCTACATTTCCAGAGCAATTTGATATTAAGAGCTTTAACACAAAAGGAGAAGAGAGGAGCTAAAAGCAAGTTGTTTCTTACTTTTACAACCACTTTGATTCCTTAGCAATATTTACCACCGAGAGGAAAAAAAAAAGGCACAGCAAAACCCTAAAACAAAACCCACCACCCTTCAGATTTTTAGCTAAAAAAAGGCTATTGGATGCCACAGAGCTCCCTCTTCATCATTCTCTGTATAAATCAGACTGAGAAAGAGTACAGCCAACTTCACAGTCACCTGCAGAGTGGGATGCTCATGCACACAAAGCCAAGATTTAGAACTAACCCAAAGGCAGAGCCTCTAATTCATCACAGTTTTAATTGGTTTCAGTCGCCAAAGAAATCTTTCAGTAAACGTGAACTGAACCTGGCAGCCACACAGGGATGGGAAAGAGGCACACACTGGGTCCAGAGAGAGAGATCTTTAAACCACAAAACCAAGCCTTGGACACTTAAATTGGTTTCTGTGGAAAAGCTGTAATGAAATTTTATGACTCCTTCAGAACCACAATAGAACTGTTTGAATTTGAGCAACCTCCAGTGAAAAACATATAAAACAAACCTTTTTCTTCCCCCATTTTTAAAAAGAAAAACTTCACTGCGTAAAAAAAATGAGGCAGGAAGGAAAACTAAAGAGAAAATGGATAAAAAAGCCCCCTTCCCCCCCCTTTAAAATCAAAGGTATTTTACCTACCCTAAGGCACCAGAAAGTAAAGATAATCACAAAAAAGCTGAATGAAGCAAAAGTTTTGTGGAGGTTCACATGTGGATTTGACCTAGATACAGTGAACATTCTTGTGATTAATACGAAGGTTATAATTTTATACCAGAGTGCTCCAACTCCAGCTCTAAAACAAATTGGACAGAGTGTCTTATTACTCCCTCATTCCCCTTGATAGATCACTAAATATCTGTGTGCTTTAATTATTTGAAACAGGCCACAATTCATTATTTCCCCTTTGAATTCTGGTACAGAGCTGGATTTTCTTTCATGCCCTGCAAACTGCATTAGGCTATAAAGGGACTGGGATACTAACGGATAGTTTTCCCACATGCCAAAATCTGTGGGAGGTACCAAATGCTCACATACTGCCTACTTCACCCAAGAGACTGTTCAAAGATCTTAAAGATTTTTTTTAAATGCAGGTGAAAAGAAAAATTTGAAAGGCAAAATAAAAGCAGGTGAATGGGGATGTTTTTTCCTGGGTTTCAGAGCAGCTGGGTTGCTTTCACATCCCAAAGCAGGATTCACTCAATTAGATGAAACGTTATAAACTACAGCATCTCTGCCAGGGCAGAGCTAATCTAAGGCTGGTTTGATGACTACAACCCCTGCTCTGGCTTGTCAGGTGTGAGTATCTAATCACACTCCCATTCTTCACCTGTTTCAGCTGGCTGCTGAGGTTTCCTTCATTTTTCACCAATTAAGCTTCTCCAGTCCATCTTTTCTCAGCTTTAATTGTTTTGTGAGCATTCTCCTGGTTACCTGAGTAGCCAGGGCTG